>NC_058119.1:0-242500 GCF_914725855.1 Thunnus albacares | reverse complement strand
GGAAGAGATGTTGGCTACTACTGTTGTTGTCTGTTTCCTGGGAAGTAGAGATCTCAATTCCTTGTATTCAACCCTAATTAAGGTGAGGAGAACACAGATGATGACTCACAGCACTGGAGTCTACATCACTGTGAACAGCTACAGTCTTGATGCCCATCTTCTTGCACGTCTTGATCACCTGATGGAAAAAAAACACAACATTAACAATGATGATTCACTCTGTAGGAAATTCTACTATTTTCTGTTTACTAATTGTGGAGCCCCTGTTCTGTTGTGACATTTTCCCCTTGTTTAGCCTAGTTGACTTATATAGTTGATTACATCATCCCTCTGCTGGAGCCTGATTGATTGCCACTCTGCAGTTTTCCCTTGATAGCAGCAGCAGTTGTTCTTTAAGTGCTTTCATGGAGTAAAGTGAGTAAATATTGTCCTCCCATGTTTCTTACTGTTGTTAGTTCCAATTGATATGTGTATAGCATTCCCTTTAATCACTAAATGAGCAATACTTGCTTCTACTCGCTGCAATCTGCCATGTCGTCCCTTTTATCATGTTTACACTATTTGGCCATAAGGGGGCATATTTGACCACATACCTATACTGTTCTGCTAGTATTGTGTTGCTGCATATTCCCAGTGATTTCTCATAGATAAGAAGACCATTGTCTGTGTAAAGTTAAGCTGAGTTAATATTTTGATGTTTGTTGTGCACACTGCTGCCTTTTTCTTTGCCCACTGAATAATCATTAAAGACACTGAATTAAACTCAATGTGCCCTACTCTTTGATCGGAGCCCATGTCCATATAGGTGCTGTCAGCCAGCATCCCAGAGAGTTTAACTATCAAACACTCCATGGTCAATATCATACACAACACTGAATTATACTGATGGGCCCTGGTTGCTGTGTGTTAAGGTGGAAATGTAATATTAACATATAAACCAGGAAAATAGCTGTGCAAAGGTTGTGGCCCTGATGATAACTTTATTATGATGATAATAAAATTCTACCCAACAGGGTTTTCTTTACAAGCTTCTTTTTCTGGGGTGGTGTGAGGTCCACCAACAGTTTCAGATGGATTTCATTTACAGTAGACATCAAGTGTGCCTTACCCTGCAAGCAATCTCCCCTCTGTTGGCAATGAGGATCTTATCAAAGGTCTGTGGAAGGAAACAACAGACAGATCAGCATGGTTTATTATTGACACAGGAAAATTTCTTAACTCCACCTATTTGCCAATGAGAAGACTAACAATACAAATACTTTTTTTAACCTCTAACTCCTGAGTATTTTGTGTCAGAAATAACATCAATTCTTATCAGTGTCATAAATTAATCACATCTTGCCCCATCATTAAATTTGTGGACATACACACAAAAAAAATTTCACATTACATCAACCATTTTCTCCTAAAAAAAGTGTCCTTGAAGATGGTTAGTGTCACTTACATGCCAAATAATGCATTTCCAAGTATCCCAGCATAACCAGAAATAACAATGTAATGAACAGATTGAAAACTAAGAAAAAAATAGCCCAAGACAAAGACTAACTATTACCTTTTCACTGGGATTGTAGATGGTGGCATACTGGGCCTTACTGTGCACAGCACAGCATCTGGACTGGAATGAAGCATGCTGCAACACACATACAGATACACTACATTAATTTAACATATAATATATTTTAATTCATTATTACATTTAACTAGAGGTGCTGTATAGTATGTAAGGGTATAATAACATGTTTAGAATTTAAAGATTTAAACGGCTCTGTTTCTGACTCTGCTTATCGGTTCCAGTTTTGATCAAATGGCAGTACTATTCCTTGATACTGTTCTGTGTTGGAAGATTTAACAGTCGCACCCTACTCAGCCTGTGCTTAATGACATGCAACTCATTTTCCAATTTAATTACCACAGATTTCTGCTGATGCTCTCTGTAAGCAGGTGTGATGACTTTATTGGTAATTTATTAATTAATTATTTAATTACAAGTAATTTATTAATCATTTATTATTTAATTCAGAACCAACAACAACTATATCAGTGGAGTTTCACATGTTTTTGCCCAGTTACTACAAATCTCAGGTACTTCAGAAATAATTAACCTCAGAACTAACCATTTTACACACCATGCTACTGCGCATTAGGAATTCCATCAGTATTCTATATTATCACAGTGAGAATCAGTTCAGACATCATAAGCAAGGCAGCTTATTGATTTCTATACCATACAGATATAAATGGAAGCCATGGGCTGTGTGGAGAAAAAGGGAACAGTTCATGACCCAAAACATAGCACTTCTTCTGTCAAACATGGCGCTGTGTTATGGCAAGGGCATGTATGGCTGCCAGTGGAACTGGCACACTGGCATTTATTGATGATTTCACTGCTGACAGAAGCAACATGATGAATGCAGAGGTATACAGGAGCATTATGTGTGGTCACGTTCAGAGAAACGTGTCAAAACTCATTATACAACACGTAGTTCAGACAAAGCAATCTGATTGGTCAACTAGACATTTAGAACGTGCTCAAATCAGCATGACAGCACACCTAGCCGTGCTCAAATGAAAAAAGCCTCATCACTAAAACTATAACTCCGCCATTCATTAGACTACAGAAAGTGAAGTTGCGCTAACAACAACAGTCATTTCTGGGTAGACGACTGGTGGTTGGTTTGAATTGCGGAGATATATGAACTTGGCAAACTTGTTCTTTTCTGTTGTCATTTTCAGCCGTAACTGTAACGTTTGTAGATATATAGTTAAACACGGTGGTCCGACCTATCTGACGTTTCTGTTGGCTTTATTTTATGCAATGTGTTGCTTTGCTAATGGCCATTTTCCCTCAGTTCGAAGTATATCTCAGCTTCCTCTCCAGCATCCTCCACCAGCTGTGCTGGTGCCACGGCACAACAAGCTTAAATATGTCTGTGAAGTTTGCGGGCATAGTAGCTACATCTGTCCATGGAAAAGTTATTTTTTCAGCGGATATCTTGGTAACAACGAGATTGAACTAGCAAAGCAGTTTTGTGGTTATATGTGAGGTATTTATTCAGTTTGGGAAATGCCGCGATCTCCAGAGAGTATTAGCTGAAGTTGGCTGGCTGAGTCAGCAGGGACTAGAAATCGTCTATGTTGCTAGGTCGTTACTAAGGGTCGACCTACTTGCTGGAGAAGTAAACTAGGTTTCATTACATAGGATTCTACTGACGTGAGTGATGGTTGTCCAGGTATTAGTCATACCCCATGTATTTCCATGGAAAAAGATAACACTCGATTACACTCGAGGGTGTGCTTTACCGTCATTGTTGGCACGACAGTGATGCGGTCAGAAATAACGCGCTTCGCTGCCATCTTGCTTGTGTGACGTCATTTAGAGCCAAATGAATAAACAAAATAACTAATTGAAAACAAACTTATAATAAAAATGAGCACTTGGACAAACATCAGCATAATAAGAACTACCTGAAATGACAGAAACCATCTTTGGGAAAATTTTTAGTTTGGCTCATGTCCCATCCACTAACATGAAGGGGGCAGGACTTATGATCTATACTGCAGCCAGCCACCAGGGGGCAATCGAGGTGTTTTGGCTTCACTTCTGGGGAGCTGTCATGACGAAACTGGATACAGCATCAGAGGCAGGCCCTATTCATTCCTATGAAAGTTGCTCAGTGGCGCATGAAGCCAAAAAAGTTCAACTTCCACATGGAAAATTCATGGGTGAATTATAAGAGCTGGATACCGCACTAAAAACGGCGCCCATTCAGTCCTATAGGAATTGCTCGCGCATATGTCAAAAAAGTTTCTAGCTTCTGAGTTTGCTTCCACGTCGTGCGGCCCACTGAATATGCGCAGTAGTGTTTCCCTTGCTGGGCCCACCCACAAGCTCCCACATGGCCCACAGACTTTACATTGTGATGATGTCACAGATTTTTAAAATCGCTTTTCTCGGCTGGAGGAAAATTTTCCAAACATAAAACCTCCATGGATCAAAAGTTCATAATAGACAGAGTCATAATTGACGTTGTTTGCAGTTCGAGGTGTCGTGTCAACAGTTAAACAGATGTCTCTTTTACAATGGTGGTCTATAGGGGAAAATCCTTTTTGAGCCGCAGGGGGATTTTTCTCTGCAATACCGCGAGTGGCCACTGGGAAAAATTAGCTTCAAGGCTGAGCGGCGGTGCCCTATCCAACTCTTAGTATACATCCATGATAAAATTACCCAGATATTCCGGGATCATTGGGCCCATAGAGCAAGCGCAGTAATGACTTTTGCCGGCTGAGCCGGCTACTTCCGGTTTAGCCCTCCGGCTAACTTGAACGGGGATAAAACTATTCAATTGTGCGGCTCTTTTAGGCTTTCGAAATGTGATCGTACCGAACGGATCAAATCCTGATAGTGAGACGAGTCATTTCGCAGGGGTTGTGATGCTCAAAACAATGTATCCACTGATTTACGGATGTCTCTTTCACAATATAAGTCTATGAGGAAAAGTCTTTTTGGGCCCAGTAGTGTCACGTGACATTGTAATTACACGGTTTGGCTGCAATGTCAAATTGGCTTCACAGCCCAGCGCAGTTCCAAGAGGCTTGGTCCATTTTTATATACAGTCTATGGGCTGTACATATAAGAAACACCTCAGCTGACAGGATGTACCACTCGTTTGGAAAAAAAACTTTTTCTTACTGGTTTATAACAGAGGTTGGCAACCAGTGTATTAGATGCATTACCGCCACCTTCTGCTCCAGAGTGTGGACCAGAGTTTAAATCCTACACATTAATCCTGTCTGTCTAATAAACTCAAAGAAAACTCTACTGCTCCACCCACTTGGCAGGTTCACTAAAGTTTTAACGCTGAGCTCATGAACTCCAATCTAACTATTGTATAATATTATCTTGTATATATTGTCTTTCTTGAGCATACTTAGTACAATCTACGCTTGCATGTATAATAGTCTCCTCAGCCAGCTGGAAAAAATATGTGCAATATATCAGTATCGGTATCAGCCCAATGAGTTGGAAAATATCGGATATCGGCAAAAAATAATGATAATGATAATCTTTACAAAAACAATAGCTTCCTCGCAATTTTCAGTGCCGGTGACCGTTGGGCACTTGCGCTTTCGTGCCCTAATTAAACACTTCACATGCTGGTCAAGAGTCAAAGAAAGATGGAATCGAGAGCCAGAGGGTCAGGGTACTAAAGTGGAATCCGTTATTGTTTGGTAAATAAAATAAACGCCTTGCATTTAACATTCTGCACTGAATTTTACGCCGTTAAAACAAGGATCGAACATGTATATATGTATATACACTCGTTTGGAGGCCACCTGTCTGAGATCACATTTGCCTTGCTTTGTCACTCACTCGCTGGCAAAGGCAGACAGATAATATCATTTACTTGTCAAGCTTTTGACAGCAAAAGTTTTCATAATTTAGCTAGCTTATGTGGTTGCTATCTCCTATCATGTCATCTGAGGGAATTCCATGTTAGTGTTATCTGTATGCCTTTCCCGTCAAGATCGTCCACGACTGTCCTGTTTGTCATTAGCAGTTTATGGACTATGTTAACAGCTGTAATGTGTGACGCATGCTGTCAGGTTGTTCGGTGAGCTCGTGCTCTGCGGGTCAGCTTACCTTTAAGGCAAACAGCAGCCTGTTCAATGGTGTAGTGACACTGTGCGCCGCCATGTTGCCGAACTGCGACGGTCAACGACACTGGCGTGGTGATGTATTCTTTTGTTTTTATGGCGGCTCGCAACCATTTCTTACAGGTGCCTACCGCCACCTACTGTACCGGAGTATGTAATATAAGATAAAATCCCTGGACTACTTTACGTCATTTGGTAAATAAATAATTCTTAAATGATAGTTTTAATTTAAAAAAAACACTCACTAAATTCTATGGTATAATCTTATATCCTACAAACATTCCACAACGGCTTTCTGTGTGTCCTGTACCCAACCTCCTGGTGGGTACAGGACACACATTATCCCTTATCCTTATCTCAATTCCACAGACAAATGCTGTTGTCATGGTCTTTAATTTACAAACATAACTTCTTCCCCCATAGATACTTTATTTGGAATAGTCGGCTTATAATGTTCAAAAATAGATCCATATTCTATCCAAACTGGTTTAATAATAATATAATTTTCAGTAAACCAATTAATTGATGTCAATGGACTGCTATTGAGCTATTCTGAATTTCTTGATACTTTTGGCATTCCTGTTACCCCAAAGGAGTTTGCCACAGTTATGGATGCTATTCTTCTGAGATTCTACACCTCCTGAAGGGGACAGAAATACCAGTTTGTTTACCAACACTTGACCCTAAGGTAACTTCTGTAGGTAGTGTCTGCCTGAATAATACTTTAAGAAATAATAATCGTAGCATATGGTCATTGTTTCAAAAAGATATTACTAGTACACCTTATGTTGTAGCCTACTGGTCTAGATTTGTCGACAACCTGAATTGGAAAAATGTCTGGAATCTTCCATATAAATATCTTCTTACTAATAAGATAAGAGAAGTTTCTTTCAAAATCATACATAGATATCATCCTGCTGATCATTATCTTCTTAAGTTTAAAAAAGACACCTGTGTTAACTGTTCATTTTGTGAAATGCATCCAGAAACAATGCAACACCTATTCTTACACATCAAATTCTGGAAAGATGTAACCCAATATATTGTTGATAATATTGACTCTGACTTTTCACTCTACTGGAAAAATATATTGTTTGGTTTCTTCAATAACAATAATAATACAATTAATGAATTATACATAATCAATTGTATCATTATCTTAGCCAAATTTCACATTCATAAATCTAAATTTAGCAATTCTAAGTATTATATTTGTGCATAAAATGAAACCAAACAATACATTAAAACCATATTTAACTCTAAAAAATAAGAAAGCTGCTAAAACTGTTGCTAAAAACTTTATTTAACATCTAACCAAGTACAGTCCAAATATTCAGATGTGTTTTTGCTCCACCTGTTTTATCAGGGATGCTTCAGGAGCTGACTTATGTGGACTTTGGACAGCCCAGGATTATCCCAGAATGCATTTTGCACCAACCAGCACTCATGGCTGAGATTTTTAGCCAGGCTAAAAGCTAATATGTCACTTTATTAAGTTTTATTACTTTCAGGCAAGAAAGTAACCATGTAGATTCACAATATGTGGTCAGTTTATCCAAATAATGCCTGTCTGTAAATCTGCTCGGACGTTTCCGGAGATGTTTGGGAACAGCTGGCTGACCAGCCAGCCATCTCAGCTGCTATCAGCTGACCTCCTGAGTCCTGAGGTGATTGGCTGGTCAACATGTCATCATCCCAAGAGAACATGATCTGATTAACTGATCTGTGCAGCTCTTTGGTGATTTACTGCTGGCTTTAATGTCTCCGCGGCATTTTTATATATGATATAATTCCTTTTGGGAGATAAATGTTGGTCTCACAGATGAAATATAACACTTGTAGCTGCCACATTAGTTTGTCTGAATGTAAAGTAAAGCTTCATGTTTTTACTGGACAGAACAGTGGTGCTCTGTATGTACAGATACACCATATTTACATAAATATAAATGTATTAAATGAACAAATCGGTCTGTATTAAATTGAATTTGTTTCATTAAGCTACATAACAGTTGGGATTTTTATTATAGCTACATTACAGACTGAATAACATAATTTACTGCATCTCTCTGTCAATTAGGTTATTTTTTGTGAGAAAAAAAGTGTTTCTTAGAGCTTTGAGTTTAGATTATTTTGTCACAGTACAGTGAGATAGGTGTGTTAAAGCTGAGCGGGTGCTGTCAGCAAGTGCGCTGCTGTTCCAATTGCAGACTGACCGTACTGCATTCTTCCGTCCACAGGAGTTTGTACTCTCAAGTTGAACTTCCAAAGTCTGAACTAGCAAGTACGCAAATCTGAACTTGGCACACTTGGTATTAAGAAATGCCTACAGACATGCAAGTTTGTTTGCATTGACTACGCATTCAGATGTGCACACTGGACGTTAAACGGACGTTAAGAATATGTCACTCAGTCAGACTAACTTTAGATTTCAGTCCTCTCTTCTGCGTCGATGAAAAGAGCGGCAAAACAGTAATGTCACAAGAAAGGACATATCCTTCTGGAGCAGAGAAAAGAGAGAAATAAGTAGATGAGAAAAAATAGCAAGATAAAGGTATGTTTGCATGACTAATTACAGACATAAAGACCAAGCAATTAGACAAGCTGATTAAAAAAGCAGGCTCGGTGCTGGACAGGAGATTGGGCCCGCTAAGATCTGTGGTGGAGAGAGGCACACTGAACAAACTGAAAGTTATAATGGACAATAGCAGACACCCTCTCCACAGCCTCCTGGAGCGACAGAGGAGTAGCTGCAGCAGTCGGCTCCTCTCATTGTGCTACAGAACGGAGCGATTCAGGAGATCCTTCGTCCTCACAGCAATAAGACTGTTCAATTCCTCCTGAATTGACTGGATAGTTTTTTGTTTTTATATTTTGATGAGCTCTTGACAATTTGAATTTCCCTTTGGGGATCAATAAAATATTTAATTTGACGAATGCTAACGCTACATTAGCATGCTAATCTAGCTGTCGTTTAACTAAGGTTAATTCATTCTTTAGCTTCAGAAACAATGTCAGCAGGTGGCTTATGGGCCTCCAAAAGTGATGCTTGGTCACTGTGGAGTTTGGTTTTCACTATTTTCGCCATTTGGCTGGAATTTCAGCTTTGCCAAACTAGCTTTATTGCTAACAATGGTAGTTACATTGACTAGCTTCTGTATTTCCACGGCCAAATAATGCAAATGGCAGCTCATTTTGACTGTCGCTGGTCAGTATCACCAGGTGCTGCACAGTGTATGATGCGTTTTGTAACCAAACATGGCAAAATGTCTGATTGTCAAGGTTCATAAAACACAAGTCCAATGATTGTAACATTGTGGTAGCTTGTAGGTGCAGTAAGGGGCGGCCCCCACATCACTAACTTACCTATTTATTTATTAAGGTGTTGTTTTATGTTAGGACTGGGCAATATATCAATATTATATCGATACTGTGATATGAGACTAGATATCGTCTCAGATTTTGGATCTCGTAATATCGTGATATGGCATAAGTGTTGTATTTCCCTGGTTTTAAAGGTTGCATTACAGTAAAGTAATGTAATTTTTTCTGAACTTACCAGACTGTTCTAGCTAGCTCACATCCACATTACTGATGATTATTTATCAAAATCTCATTGTGTAAACATTTTGTGAAGGCATCAATAGTCATCCCTACAATACTGTCGCAAAATCGATATTAAGGTATTTGGTCAAATATTGTGATACTTGATTTTGTCCATATTGCCCAGCCTTTTTTTATGTTCACAAATTTCTTACTGCTGAGTATAATAATTTATGTTGGTAAAATAAACTCCTTCTGTTCCATCAACTTTGTACTTATACTGTATGAAGCTTCCCCAGGAGCGCTGTTTAAGTATTTTGGAGCTAGAGCACAACCAACGCCACTTGCCCCTGATACTTCCCCATGTGCCAATGTCAGTGATGATCTTGCAACTGTACATTGAGCACTGCAATCCACCTCCCCAGCTGATGATAATACAGCAGGTGAGTTTTCAACAAAGGGTAATTTTCCCAAATCGATATATTTATATGGATAAACCGTGCCTTTTGTGAGATCTTGTTGTTGTTGACAGGCAGTTACAGTGCCTTTTGATATTGACATTTAACATGGCAAGCTGTTATTTTATTTTTTTATTTTTTTCATCTTAGGTCCATCCTTTGCTGCAGGCAAGGAGCACTTTCCATCACCTGTATCAACTGATCCTACTGTTTTTTCCATGTCTTTTTCAACCTCAGCTGATGTGGCTGGTAAGTTAACAGCACAGCAGCCTTTGTATCTGTTCAATTTACTTTACAATACAATGAGATACATTTTTCTAATTATAATTATTAATTTAATTTCCCTATAGGTCCTTCTACTTCTGTGGTCATCGATGTCACATCTACTCCCTCAGCAACACACATCTGCTCCCTCAGCAACTTCCAGCCTACACCATGGATCAGCAGCTCCTCCAGCTGACCCAGCTGAGTGGTAATCTGTCCTGTGTGACTCAGAAAAGACTGATTTGGTAAGCAGAGGGCCACTGCCTACAAAGGAAGACTTCACATTCCCTAAAAAACCTGATGGCTGAAGCTTCCACTACCACTACACGTACAGCCAATTAATTAATGGGGAAAATATCAAGTGGAGCTGGCTCACTTATTCAGAAAGAAATGCAGTCTACTGCTTCTGCTGCAAAATGTTCTCCAGGAAGTCCAAAAAACTGATAACAGAGGGACAGCGGGATTGGGTCAATATAGATGGACTACTGAAACAGCATGAAAATAGCCCTGATCATTGCAACAACATGGTGAAATGGAAGGGTTTTGCATTCCGTCTTTCAAAGGGGAAAACTATCGATGAGACAGAAATGGCCCTCCTGGAGGCAGAAAACAATTGCTGGAGAGATATTCTTGCAGTTAATTAGTATTATTCAGTCCTTGGCAGAAAGGAATCTCGCACTCAGGGGATCTGTTGATACATTACATCAGGACAATGGGAACTTTCTAAAAGAAGTGGAGCTGATAGCTAAATTTGATCAAGTTTTGAAAGATCATGTGAGACGAATTGACAGTGGAGCACAGCATGTCACATACATGATGAAAACAATCCAAAATGAGCCGATAAGCTGTGTCAGTGACAAAATAATGGACAAAATGGTGGCAGAAACCAAAGATTGTAAATATTATGCCATAATATTGGATTGCACCCCAGATGTTTGTCACCAAGAACAGATGTCTGTTGTCATGCGCACTGTAAATCTTGGCAAAACACCAGAGATAAAGGAACACTTATTGGGATTCTCGTAGCTCCTTAATCTACTGGTCTAGGCTTGTCCACACTAATTCTTAACAGGCTTGAGGAATTGAACTTCCCTTTCCAGGACTGCAGGGGACATTCTTTTGACAACAGTGCAAACAAGTAGGGCAAAAAAAGGTGTGCAGGCCAGGCTGTTAGTGAAAAATCCTTGTGCTATTCATGTGCCTTGTGGAGCACATACCTTAAATTTCAGATGCTGCTAAAGTGTCCATGGATGCCACTTGTTTTTTTTTTAAATGTGGATAAACTTTACAGACTCCCTCTGGTTCTGCTCAAAGGTGGGACATCTTGAAGAAGCATGTGGACATCATACTCAAATCCTGGATAGCTCGCAATGGGTGAGCTGGGTTAATAGTATTGAACCTTCACGCTATCAAGCAGACAAGGTGAGAGAAGCTTTGTTAGAATTGGATCACTTAGATTTCAAATTCACTGCATGGTCTAGCATGACATTCTCTCCCAAATTAAAACCAAAAGCAAGTTCCTTCAATCAACCAATATGCAGCTTGATGTGGCAGTGGGCCTCATTCAGAAAAACAAAGACAGTTTAATCAGTTACAGGACAATTGGTTTTAAGGATACATAGGTCTCAGCAAAAGAGATTTGTGAGCAAATGAATACTTAGGCAGCGCTGAAGGAGAAGAGGAACACTTATTGGGAAAAGGCACAGGTGAGCCACAAGCTGATGCAATGAAGAGACTGGAATCATACTTTTTTACTGCTGTGGTAGACTGTAGCATCCAGTCTTTGGAGGACTGCTTTCAGTCTCTGGGAGAAGTTAGAGACAACTCCTGAATGCTTCTCAACTTTAGGCAGCTTGATGCACAGATACGGAGGGACCAGTGTAAGTGTCTTGGAGACAAATTCATCTGTGGAGAAGAGGCTGATATTGATGGGAGTGCACTGGCTACATAGATGGAGAGCCTTCTAGAACTCCCCACAGCAAAGGTGACCATATTTGAGCCTCTGACTTACCTCTCTCAAAATGAGATCTGTGAGTTGTACCCAAATCTTTTGGTAGCTCTTCGGATGGCCTGTACTGTCCCTGTGACACAGGGAAAGTGCAGGCTCAAATTGAGCTCAAAATGATCAAGAACTACTTGAGATCTTCCACAGCACAAGAAAGACTGAGTGGACTTGCACTAATTAGTATCAACAACAAAGTTGGCTGTCAGATCTCTTACAGTGATGTCATAAATGACTTTGCCTCCAGAAAAGCAAAAGCAAGCTGAGGCAGCAGAGAGCGACTGCGCTATTGACCAACAAAAACCTGGTCTGAAATCAATGGCGCAGTGTCTCACTGTTATTTTAAGGGCGCATTATCAAGACAGCAATATGCGCCTACATAGGCGGATGCACAACACACATGCACTCTGCCTTTTACACACACCAGGATGTGCAGCAGTGCACAAACATGCAAAAGATGACAAATAAAAAGATTACAATGTGAAAGATTATTATTGTGTATATTAATATATTTCTAAAAATACATGTCATAATGCTTAGTCATAATATTTATCAAAATTAACTAATCGCAGTAATGACAGATGAAATTGTATAATTATTTGACCAAATTGTGGCAATAGAAGTAGGTATTTAAACAGACGGACAACTGATTCTTTACATGATTAAAATTAATGACTGGCGGTCTAGGGCTGGCCACAGGAGGGTCCAGGAGCGGGAGGGCCCAGCGTGCTTGTTATGGATCGTCCACTTTCATTTTGCGCACAAGCAGATCAGTTTCCTCTGCAGAGAAGTGTCCCTTCTTACTACTTAGCAAATGCGCCATCATAATAGCAGTCTGCCAAAGTGCAAGC
The DNA here is from genome assembly GCF_914725855.1 of Thunnus albacares. NCBI lineage: Eukaryota > Metazoa > Chordata > Actinopteri > Scombriformes > Scombridae > Thunnus > Thunnus albacares. The sequence continues at coordinate 229,730 of NC_058119.1, read as the reverse complement.
ACACCTGGCTTTTAAAGGGAATGGGAGATGACACTTGATTGGTTTATTGCATGTTACGCCCAAAACACACCCATGATTAATTAGGAGTCTAAGGACAACCCCTTTGAACCATGTGCCTGGTGCATCGACCATTTTTCCGCCGTTAAAATAGCAAAAGTGGATTTAGACACACCCTAAATGCACTTGCGCAATGTGCTTCAGACTGTGCACTTTAGATTGTTAAAATAGGGCCCAATGAGTCATAACTCTATGATCCATGTATTCCTATAGCTCTCAGTAGTAATAACTTCATGAGCTTCTTTATTGATAAAATTCATCACCTCTTGACCTCAACAGGCACCGATTTATCCACAAACACAGGAACCTTAGAAACAGCTGTAAAACGTAATATATATTTAGACTGTTTTTCTCCAATTGACCTTCCTGAACTAACTTCAACGATTTCTTCATCCAAACCATCAACCTGTCTCTTAGACCCCATCCCAACGAGGCTGCTTAAGGAAATGTTACCCTTAGTTAGCACTTCTTTAATAGATATGATCAATCTGTCTTTAGTAACAGGCTGTGTACCACAGCCCTTTAAAGTAGCTGTAATCGAACCTCTTCTTAAGAAGCCTTCTCTTGAGACAGGCATTTTAGCCAACTTATAGACCTATATCTAATCTTCCATTTCTCTCTAAGATCCTTGAGAAAGCACTTGCTATTCAGTTATGTGACTTTCTACATAACAATAGTTTATTTTCAGTCAGGATTTAGAGCGCAACATAGCCAGAGACAGCACTGGTGAAAGTCCCAAATGATCTCCTAACTGCATCGGACAAAGGACTCCTCTCTGTACTTTTCTTGTTAGATCTTAGTGTCGCATTTGACACAAACACAACTTTGATTATCACAAATTGATTATTCCTGTAATTGGCATTACAGGAACTGCATTAAACTGGTTTAAGTCCTATTTATCAGATCGATTTCAGTTTGTACACATTAATGATGAATCCTCCATGCATGCAAAAGTTAGACATGGAGTACCACAAGGTCCTGTGCTTGGATCAATACTATTCACCTTATATATGCTTCCTTTAGGTAATATTATTCAGAAACACTCCATAAATTTTCATTGCTATGCAGATGATACCCAATTATATTTATCAATGAAGCCAGATGAAACCAATCAGTTAACTCGAAGGACATAAAGACCTGGATGACATGCAATTTTCTGCTACTAAACTCAGACAAAACTGAGGTTATTGTGCCTGGCCCTAAACACCTTAGAAACACATTATCCAATGATATAGCTACTCTAGATGGCATTACCCTGGCCTCCAGCACCATCATAAGGAATCTAGAAGTTATCTATGCCCTTTAACTGCCACATAAAACAAATTTCAAGGACTGCCTTTTTTCACTTACATAATATAAAAAAAATTATGCACATCCTTTCTCGGAGAAAAAATAGTCCACGCATTTGTTACTTCTGGGGTGGATTATTGCAATTCCTTATTATCAGGCTGCCCTAACAAGTCTCTAAAGACTCTCCAACTGGTCCAGAATGCAGCTGCACGTGTACTAGAAACTAAACTAAACTAGAAAAAATCATATTTCTCCCATTTTAGCTTTCCTGCATTGACTTCCTGAAAAATCCAGAATTGAATTTAAAATCCTTCTCCTCACCTACAAAGCTCTTAATGGTCAGGCACCATCACATCTCTAAGAGCTCATAGTACTCTATTATCCCACTAGAACACTGCACTCACAGAATGCAGGCTTACTTGTGGTTCCTTCAGTCTCAAAAAGTAGAATGAGAGGCAGAGCCTTCAGCTATCAGGCTCCTCTCCTGTGGAACCATCTTCCAGATTTGGTCTGGGGGGAAGACACCCTATCTATATTTAAGAGTAGGCTTTCCTTTTTGATAAAGCTTGTAGTTAGGGCTGACCAGACTTGCCTTGGATGAGCCCCGTAGCAGCATAGGTCTAGATCTTGCCTTGGACCAGCTCTAGACCTATGCTGCTATAGGTCTAGACTGCCGGAGGACTTCCCATGATGCACTGAGCTCCTCTCTCCTCCTCCTCTCTATCTGTATGCATCTGTGTGCATTCATGTACCATTAATGCATGTTACTAACTTGGCTTCTTCCCCAGAGTTTTTCTTGCTTTCTCATCCACAGGAAACCCCAGGATCTGGGCTGTGAGTCTTTGCAGCAGGGATGTCCCTCTCTGGCTATTGCTGCTATCTGTTATTGCTAGTCATATATCTATTATTGTTGTTGTTATTGTTTTTATTCTCCTGTGCCCCCCCCCCCCCCCCCCCCCCCCCACACTCCCCTTCTTTCTCTCTCAACCAAACGGTCAAAGCCGATGGCCACCCACCTAGAGCTGGGTTCTGCTTGAAGTTTCTTCCTGTTAAAGGGGAGTTTTTCCTTACCGCCGTCGCCAAGTGCTTGCTCATGGGGGAATTGTTGGGTCTCTGTAAATTAAAGAGTACAGTCTAGACCTGCTTTATGTGAAAAGTGCTCTGAGATGACAACGGTGGATGGACAGTGTTTACCAGATGTCAAGTTTTTAATGTTAAGATGTCGACCACATTATCTGCCCAGAGAATTCACCAGTGTGTCTGTAGTTGTATGTTTATATTCCTCCAGATGCAAATTCAAAAAATGCAGTACAGGAATTGTATGAGGTCACAACACAAAACAATTGGAGGGTATTTTTTATTGTATATTTTATTCAAACAGACCTTAGAACTGTTTTACCTAAACTCCACCAACATGTCCACATCCCCACCAGGGGAAGTAATACCCTGGATGATGTTTATACTAACATTCCTGGCAGCTACAAAGCCCTCCCTCCATATTTCCCTGCTTCTCCTGCCTACTTACTCTCAGCTGATAAAAGGGGTCAAACCAAAACTGTTAAAGAAAAACAAAACAAAAAAAAAACAAAAAAAAAAACGCAGAAACAACTGTACTTAAGGAAACTTAAGGCAAAATTCCCATCTCAAGTGCTTGTTAACTTTTACAGAGGAGCAATAGAAAACATCCTGACTGGAAACTCACAAATTGTCTTGGGATATGCACAGCCCAAGACAGGAAGGCTCTGCAGCAGGTGATTAAAACTGCCCAGATCATCATTACCCATCTACCGAGCATCAGTGATATCGGTGAGGTGAGGAGCCTGCATAGAGCCCAAAGGATACTTAAAGACAATACCCACCCCAGCCACTGCCTGTACACCCTGCTGCCATCTGGCAAGAGATACAGAAGTATCTGCTGTCATACCACCAGACTACAGAGAAGCCTCTTTCCTCAGGCTGTGAGACTCAATTCATCCTCTGCACTATAACATAAAAAAAATGTTTTGAATAGGTTTTGAATAACCTCTGCCTCCTCACTGCAGTGTGCACTGTTAATTTCGACACACAGTGGTGTCAGCAGCAGGTTTTGTGAGAGACACCGGACCTATCAAGGTTTCCACAGTCGGTAGCGAAAAGTTATTCATTGAGACATCATGCCTCGTGTTAACAAAGTTTAGTCTGTTAAGGGAGAAGCCCAGCTCAGAAAGTTGCTGCTCATTCGTCACTGGCGCCAGAGGAGTCCCGGACACACTTGGGCACAAATCAGCATCGAAGTTGTGCAGCACTCCAGGGGTCACTGGTCTAGGATTTAGCTGAACGTCTCCAGAGAGCAGGATCAGCATGAGGAGGAGACCTGCTATTCTCTGAAATGGGGTGGCAGATGAACAATCTGATTGTAACCAGGGCCCATAGGAAAGCACCCCAGCATACAAGAACCTGACAACACCACTCTGGGAATTTCACCCAGAGAATACCCAACAAATACACAAGCTCTTTGATAAAGACAGGGAGCAGAGACGTGAGTTTCAAGTTTCAAAAATAGAATAAATTTATTTAAATTTTAAAAAGTCAAAAATGGTTTTAGTTAATAAAAGCTGAAATAGAGATGGTTAAAATTAGTTGTCTTTATTACAAAATATGTTATAGTTTTAAAATGTTACTACATGAATGGATTACCAGTACAGGGGAGGTTGCCAGGGAAACCCACAGGAGGATGGGAGTGAAGGGGGGGGGATTCCAGGATACTTCACTACCACCAGTATTGTGAGATACCCAGGCACACAATTGCTTACATTCACACTGCAAGACAGAAAACAAAAACACACATGGGTTAATAAGGCACAGCAAAATAACATGCAATAGAAAACCCAAGAGGCAGAGGGAAAACCTTCACCCAGTGACCAACCACCTGCGAGAGTATAGCGACCCAACCGTCCTGTTACTGGCACAAATAAGAGTTTACTCCCAGCAGTTGGTTTACAAAAAGACAAAACAAAACAAAAAGGGGTAAACTCTCTCCTTTACAATGAACAACCCATTCACAGGCTACTTTTTTTTTTTTTTTTTTTTTACCAAAAATAAGCAGAAGCATATCAACAATAACTCAAAATAAGGACGCCAGTAAGGCACATCATTCAAACAAGAATTTACCAAACTAGGTCATACAGGAAGCCAACACCATGTTCCTCGTTCCTATCATGAGAGGTGTACATTATTACCCACATATGAGAACAACTAGGAACATCAGAGGAAGGCATACCTTAGAGCTGCAAGTTACAGTGATCACCAGCCAGTCCTGGTGTGGTCATCTGGCGCGTGCACGCGTGCGCGCACACACACACACACACACACCTTAATCTGATGTTCATCACCCTCAACAGCAATACCGAGGTCAAGAAAATGTGAGGCAAAACCTCCCTCCTAGCTGCACATGGCTCCTTTTGAAGGAACTGTTAAACCAGGAAGTGGACAAGTGTCACCTGTTCTCAGTCAGTGATTATCAGATGGGGCAACACCCACAAGAACTCACTCATTACACACTGGATTGGTGATTGGCTCTAGTACCTGGGCTCATCTGTGCTGCAGGACAGAGGAATAGATTGCCAAATATTTCCAGTAAGTTATGATGAAAACTCACTGTAGGAGCGTCAACTGGTCATGAGCCAGCATTTGTCCCAAGACCAATCACTCAATGTCCCAGCTGTTTTCCATCAACGTTGATTGTTCTGTCCAGACAGACACGTACAGGCAATACAGCAGTGAGTACCAACAGTAGTCCAAAAAGCATTCCATGAAACACAGCCCTTTTGCTAATGAAAAATTGCTTTGAACTCGATGCGGTTTTTGACAGGCATGCTCTGTGGTACGATAAACGGCCTAGGAGGACAGTCCTAGGTAGCAATCCCATCCAGGATCCCAATGGCCCCAGGCTAGAAGCTCCTCTTAAGCCCCTCAGCACTGGCTCAGTACACCTGGAACCTCCTCTCTCGACCTCAGCGGGGAGAAAAGCATGCCATCCGGTCAGTTAGGATCCACAGAAGATTCATGCAGCCAGGACCGTTTCCTTTGATGTTGAGATGGATGTACAGATTGATTGATTATTGACTTGATGTTTAATCTGATGTTTACATTTGAAAACTTGGAGGGGGTTGAGCTGACCATTTCTTTATCCTGATGAGTGACTCATAGTCTTATGTTATCATTGTCCAATATGTGTCCAGTATGTCCAATATTATTCACAAAAAGTTTATAGAAGTGCACAAATTTAGCGAAGCTGATAGAGAGGCGACTGGATTAGGGCTGTAGTCAACCAAAGAAAATCTTGGTCGACTAAAATCATACATAATCTTCAACTAATCGATTAGTCACGGGGGGGGGGGGGGGGGGGGCATCCACCATCACTTCTCTGCCCCTCGCTCTTTCTCCACTTGCTACGCAAATATACTTCTTAACGGAGCCACGCTACCAGTAGTTTCCCAGGCAACGACAGAGGTTGACTCATGTACCGGAACAGCACTGCACAGAGACTCCCAAATGCTATCAATTTCAAATATTAAAAAATATTTTTTTTGGCCTGGTGGGGGTTCTTGTTGTGTCATTATGGAGAAAGACAGATTCAGTAAACGTTCAGTACGTTCAGTAAACGTTGAGTACAATTAGACCCTGCAGTCTCCATTAGGTTGGGCGAGTTCAAAGTTGTGAAAACAACAGGTATTTTGAATACACCCCTGTTTTCACATGTTATTTGTTAGTCTATCCCTCCCGCCGCAAGAAATAGTGGATTACTCCTGGAAAGCTATTGATGTAGCACTTTTCTACTTATGAAAATAACACAGAGATTATTTGACCAATGAGAATTTAGTCGGACAAGAGCATATCGACCAACTAATGGACCAGTCGACCAGCAGACTATAGCCCTAGACAGTATCAACTGCAGTACTAAAACATGCACTTACACTGAAAACTGTCAGATTAACTATATTGAGTATGGATGTAATTTACCAGAAATCAGGCCTCGTGCAAGTGTCTCGTGCTCACTCGTGCTGCGCTGAGGTGGTTGTCAAGATGGAGGCAAGAATCCTGACATATCTGTTTACAAACAATTCCACTTCCCGAGTTTGATATGTAAACCAATCTCATACGTTTTAACTGCATTGACTTACACTTAAACCATATTCAAACCATATTCATATGTTTTAATTGATTCAATTTAATTATTTTTTACAATGTTTACAATATTTATGCAGATTTTACGAGATTTGAATAAAAACATTTTAAAATTGTGGTGATTTAATTAAAATCAAAGAAATACAAATGCTTAATAATAAATAATGCCATGAATAATTTTTTTGAGTGTATGTAGAAAGTCACACAACAACAAGAGAAAGGGAGGGTTAGATATAGGTCTATAGTTGGCTAAAATGCCTTAATCAAGAGTAGGTTTTTTAAGAAGAGGTTTGTTTACAGCTACTTTAAAGAACTATGGTACATAGCCTGTTAATAAAGACAGATTGATCATATCTAGTAAAAAAGTGCTAACTAAGGGTAAGACTTCCTTAAGCAGCCTCTTTGGGATGGGGTCTAAGAGGTTGATGGTTTAGATGAAGAAATTGTTGAAGTTAGTTCAGGAAGGTCAATTGGACAGTATAAATATATATATATATATATCAGCTGTTTCTAAGATTCCCGTGTTTGGGGATAAATTTGGTGCCTGTTGAGGGCAGGAGGTGATGAAATTTGTCATTAAAGAAGCTAATGAAGTCATTACTATTGATAGCTGTAGGAATACATGGATCAAAAGAGCTATGACTCTTTGTCAGCCTTGCCAAAGTTCTGAAAAGGACCCTAGGGCTGTTTTTATTCTCCTCTATTAATGATGAGTAATAGGCAGCTCTAGGGGACACAAAAGGAATGGGGGCTTTAGAAATTTATACCTCATAATTGACTTTGTGTTTTCTTTCTTAAATTAATATGACTTGATCATGGTCATGTCCCAGTCAGCAGTTGAATTTGGTTTTGTTTTATAAGTGAGTTTTTTTTTGTTTTGTTTTGTTTTGTTCTTTACCTTTTTAGCAGTATTCTAAAAGTGACCTCCATTGTATTTAACTTTCAGGTTTTGAAAACAAACCCTTACCCTGAACTCTGAGCTGATGAACCCTAAGATGGAAAACTCGGAATTTTCAGCTCCAGAACAGCTGATCAGAGTCAGTTCAAATCAACCCTATGATTATGTTCACTCTGACATAAGTGTGTGAGCAATGTTAGAAAAAGCCATCACCAATGGAGCCCCAATACTACGATTCACCATGGCAACAGGTAAATAGGCAGAATCCATTTGAATCCAGTGGAGGTAGAAATATTAATGCATTTTATTTTATTTATCAACATTAACTGTGTAATATTTAAATGTGAGGACAAAAAATTGCTGCTCAAAGAAATCACTGATGAGCATAGAAGCAATAACTTTAGATAGTCCTTGTGTAACAAATTCATATTCGACTGGAGTTTATTCTGATATAAACCTCTGTACTATAATGTGCTTTGATATCGACTGATTGAATGAGGAAATTAAATGTGTCTGACAGCTACTTCAGGCTCTGCAGGAGAAGACAGAGAGGAACAGGGTTTGTTGATGTAAACCTGACAGCGAACAGGTTCCCAGTAAACACTGAGACACTGGACACACAAACGACCGTTGTCTGAACCTCTCATCTAGACCTCACATTTTGAGTTGTCTGGGACGTTACCTGGCCATCAGCTGGACGTCCACTCTGGGCGTTGCAGCAATGTCAAAATATGTTGTTACTATCATCAACTGACCTATTCAGCTATTGTGCTAAAGTTTATGTACACAGTATACATTCTGCAGCTTTCATCCTATATGTCCAGATTAACAATTTAATATGCTCTACTTTGTAAAATGGTCCTACCAATGTCCTGTCTGACTTGGACATCTGTTATACATCTCAACAACATGTCACTTCCAAGACAATCTTGATTTAAATTATATATAACCAAACACACAGCAGACAACTCAAGTATCTTAGTTAATACAAGACATATGCAATCATTTTTACAGAAATACTCTTGAGTCAATATTGATGTGCAACAGTATTTTATTAGGATAAACACAGAAAAAGATGATCATTGAAAGTACAGTTGCTTGTTGATAATCTAACAGTATGAATTCTTGACTCTTATAATTCCATCTGATGAATCTTGCTCCAGTTTCCTCTGCAGCTGCAGTAGGCTAGTGTTAATGCTAACTCCAGGATGTAAACAGCTGCTGACAGTCCTCATCAGAACTCTGTGAGGAAAACAAAGGCTCTAAATCACTGAACTCTTCGTCAACATGAGTGTTATGGAACATAAAAGCAAACTTACGCAACAGTGCTATTTCTGCACAGTTTCTGTTCTCTTGTTGTTACTATGTGTATTCTTGCAAGATGGGATGATGCTCCTCTCATATCAAACATGAATGACCAAAAGTATGAAGATAATACATCCATGATGAAGATATGTCACTCAATAATAAACCTTTATTTACTTTTAATAACCCAGATAAAGCTCACATCATTGCTAAACTGTTTAAAACCTGTAATGCCCAATGACATTGATTCTGTGTGGAGAGGACGTCCCTCTAGGACAATTTGCTCTCAACCAATTAAAGAATTAAAAGGTTTTTGTATGAAAAATACAAAACAGAACACCCATAGATGTGTTGCACAGCGAAAGTTTGAGAAGTATTAGAAGTGTTTTTGAAGTCAGGTCCAGGTGGACATTTACTGAACGTGGAAATTACGACACCCTATGACTTCTGCTCACCTAATATTCATTAGAAGGAGAAATTGACACTTAAACATGCATAACTGTATTCCAAATATGTGCATACGTCCGCTAAAAATTTGACTTGAGTTTCATGATTCGTGATTTATGTGCATGTTGCTGTTTCTGGCGTATGACTGGAACCATTTTTGGCCAAGGACTCGTCACCATCCTAACAATGAGCCTTGTGCAAGAACATTTTCATAGTTTAATCCTAAAACTTTGACTTTTTTCTGTGAGGTTTGCTCGTACAAGTGTTCCAAGTCAGATTTAACAAACTCTCTTAACTTCCTGAACTTATTGTAAATTGCTCATTTCTGATGAGTGCCACCTGTTCGTGAGGAGGTACTTGTTCGTGAGATTTGATCATTAACATAATTATTGGCTCCATGTTCCTCTCAGTTTGGGGGTGAGTTTTATTCACAAAAAAGTTCCCAAAGAGTAAAAACACTGCACAGCTTCAAGTCCTGCTCTCAGAAATCAGTAGACAAAAACATAAGAGTGTCAGTAGTAGGAGACCCCAAACAATTAGAAACTAGAAAATGCATTTCCTGAGGAAAATGCATTTGAATGCTGACAGCTGAAACAAATTTCAAAGCATCAGCATCCCCATTTGTACAACTTTGCTGAATTTGGTTACTATGGAATATTACAGTTATTAAGATATGGCAGTTAATAAGTAGTATGGTGGTGTTTCACTAAAGGCCACAATGCGTCAATATGTTGCACAAATCCTTATGGAGAACTTGTGTACCAAGTTTCATTTTATTAAAAACAACAAAACTGTAGAAATATCATGTTATAATATTACAGTAGCGCCACCAAAATCCAAATTCCAAAAACCCTAACCCTATGTGCCAACAGAAGCAAAAAATGTGATTACAAAAAAATCCAAAATAGTGGAAAAAGTTTCCATGCACAAATGGGCATGGTCCATATCAGTCCAATCTGCATCGTCCAAGGAACACATTGTGCAAATATTGTTTTGATAGGCCTCACAGTTCATGAATTAAAACGTAAAACATGTAATAACTGACCACATGGTGGCGCTATTGGTACCATGTTTGAATATCTTAAACATTTCCACATGGGAAACCTGTCCATGAAGTATGAGCACTCCAGCACTTTTAGTTTTTGAGATATCAACTTTAAAACATTCCTCCCATAGACTTTCCGTTATAAATTTTAATATTTCAAAAAAAATTCTGCTGGGAAGAAGAAAAGTAATAGGATAAATGAATAATAATAAAGCTTTGAAGAACAAAAGTGTGAATGCTTGTTGGCATTCATACTAAATATGACTCCAGCTGACGTGTCATCAGTGTAGCTCTGCACTGTGACAGAAATAAAGAGAATGCTTTGACATGACACTAAGATAATAAAAAACATCTTTATAAAGCAAAGCAGTCTGTGATGGGAGTTGGTAAGGGGATGTGACAGTCAGAGGTGTTAGGGGAGAATATTAGAGCCAACAGGCGATGCTACACCGTCAGCTATAATACAAGGTGATACTGGACACAGACCTGTAGAAAGACACAGCAGTTCCCTAGCAATTGCTGAAATGTAAAACTTGCTGCCCCAAAATATGCCAATAAGAAACATAAAATCTAAAAAACTTTTCAATAAATTGGCAGCAATGATGATGATAATATGGTAAACAGAATATTAATTTTGTATTAAGTTTGTTTTAGTTATATATTTAATTTTTGATAATAGTATATTTTTAACTCCACATTAATTCAAATCAGGGCATTATAATTGTAAGTCAAACAAGTGATTCTCCCCTGTGAATATAGGCAGAGATGATGTATTCTTAACACATACGACAGGTCTGAACTACCTGTAAATTTCATTCATATCTGAGAGAAGATTCTAAGCATGAGAAAATTGATGAATGCCCCAAATGTTCTTAAATCATTTGCATCTTAATTACAAATCTGCTCATACAAGTGATTCTCACATGAGGCCCATTGTTTGCTAGGTTAGTTTCAGTTAGAGTAAATTACCTCCCTTTCTGGATTACATCCCAGCTATGAAACAGCTTAACCAATCACAGTGAAGCATGATAACATTGGCCCAACAAATGGAATAGAAAGGCACTGTTTCAGAAAATCATATTGCTGTCTGGAAGGTGCAGAGTGTTGTGTTGTGAACACACACAGCACCACAAATCTGCTACCAGACGATGACAGAGTGGGTTTCATTGAGTTGTACAATGATGGTAGAAACAAAAAGCCCAGTAAAAAATGTGGTGAAGCTGTTTATATGATCGCATCTGTTGGGTTTGGTAGGATTGCGTTTGGTTATTAGTAATAATTAATAATTTTCAGAGATAAGTATGAATTACAAAATCAAGAAATTATTAATATTAATTAATAATACAGGGAACCAAGAGTTAGAGAGCCTCGCAACGGGACACAAACTGTTAGATCTATGAGGAGCACGGTTGGTTATTAGCAATAATTCATTATTATCAGAGGTGTGCGTGTATATGTACGTGCGCATGTGTGTGGGTTAGTAACACAAGAGGGAAGAAAGAGGAAGAAAAGTGACCGTGGGTTACTTTCTCACTCACCGTGGCACAAACACAGCAGTCCTGAGTGGGGCAAACACAAAACAGTCTAACGTGGTAAACACAACTAAATAGGCAGCAAACTTCAAATACTCCTCAGAGCAAAGCAGCACAAAGGGAATCGGTGGTCTGTCAATTCACAACAACAAACATGAGCGATGAAGCTTAAAAGGATAAAGGCTAACAGCAGCACTGAAGCTGAAAATAACATACAATCTAACACTGTCTCTGCTCAGACTTAAGCCTCTTTCATGGTCGCTTCAGAAAGCGAGCAGGGTGTGTCTTTCGGTCCGGCTTGGTTCCTCTGCTCGGACGCTGATGCTCTCTGTCGGCTGGTTTCACAGCAAGCTGATCCTCAGCAGCGTGGAGGAGGAAACTTGAAGAAGAGTGCAGGGTTCCTACAACTTAAGGTGAGTTAAATTCAAGACTTTTTAAGACTTTTTAATGCCACCTGAAAGGAAATTTAAGACAAACGTCGCAATAAACACAATTGGGAAAAAAAAACCGCATCAATTACACAGGGTTAGGAACAATTTTACCCAAATGTTTATTTTAACATAAAACATTACTATTTGGTCCAGTGAACGAGTTTCATTTTTAAAAACACTACACTTTTCTTGCAAAAAACAGTATAACATATACGCTTGTCATAGCTATGGCATGGATTGGCAGGTGTCAGATGATGAGAGAGAAGGTGATGAGTATGAGCCAGATGAGGAAGTAAAGAGTGAAGAGATCAGAGTAAAAAGGGCTTGTTGTGTGTGTGCGTGCGCGTGTGAGTTTGTGTGTCTGTCGACACTCCATACAGGTCACACATAATAGTGCACTCTTTTGTGTGTCCTGTCTATGTGTGTGTGTGTGTGTGTGTGTGTGTTCTTCAGCCCATGAGCAACCAAGCTATGTTTCCTGTTTTACATGAATTAAGTCCTGACGTGTACTACAGTACACAATCATGTTGAAAAATCCTAATGAAGTCGATTTTTAAAAAAAATATAGGCGTACAACCAAAAATTGTCCGGAGATGTGGTGCTGCGGTCCCGGTTGTTGATGATGGGGGTGGGGGTGGAGACGACAGTAGAATAGAACTGCGAAATACCTGGCGTTTGTTGGCAGCTTGATGTTGAAGCTTTGTGTTTCGCGCTCTGCATGTGCGACTCCACTGCCTTAATTCCCATCGTGCCGAGTTTAAAACACTTCTTGCACAAAATGCGTCGTGCCTCGTACAAATTTCCCGGTACCGATTTCAGCCATGCCGAAAAATGTTGATTTGACAACCAATTTGCATTGAACTTACACTTCCCCATGTTGTCCAAGGTAGAGTGACAGCTACACGAATAAAGTGCATCTGCTCTGAGAGTCCCGGCCGCACCCACATCACTGATTTTTTTGGTTCCGCTATAGTGATTGCGGGAGGTTACCGCGAGAGGCATTCGGTAAATTATTTTAAAAAAATAAAAAAAATGTATCAATTATTTTGAGAGTTGAATCTAATTACAATTACAAAATCCTACTTACCAAGTGTAAACATTTTTAAGACTTTTGAAAGATTGATTTAAGACATTTTAATGCCAATTAAAGCCTTGATTTTAGATTAATGAATTCAATGCCTTTTAAGACTTTTTAAGGATCCGCGGGAACCATGAGAGCGGGTCAGGGAGGCTACCCCCGTCTTCGTTAAGAAATCTTTTTCTTCCTTCTGCAGGCAGTGAGAGCACTGTGTTGTGGCAGCAGCGGTCTCTAACGGATCAGGTGATTGTGTTCGGGCGAACACGGCGAAGTCTCGTCTCGTCCAGCGAGGGGACAATCTTCAAGTCGGTAGGGGGAAAGTACACGTGCACGGGGTTACCTCCTTTAGTAAACTGACTCATGGAGGGACAGAGCTTTCCCCATGGCGCAGTTACAATGGACAGGCAGATATTTCAGGGTGCAGCCAGTATTTACAGGGTGGTTACATCACAGCTGTGTCGCTGTGACTTCCTCTGGTGTTGGAGCGTCTCTGCCAATTAGAGACAAGAGTTTCCATATTTAACACCAATGTGTGAACGGAGCGGTGCATGTTGGGAGATGGAGTCCATTTTGGACTCCCTTTGTTCTACTGGGTGCCCTTTCTTGTTATCAGGCTCATCAAACTAACACTGTTTCAGTTTTAGTTTTACTGTATCACATTGTAAACGGTCACATTGTTTATTGATTGATGTGACACACTTTACAGACGACCGTATGATTTCCTGATGAAGCATCTTTCCATTGGTCATATCTAGATGGTAACCCTAGATCTGCAAAACTCTTGCAAGATTTGTACATGTTGTTCCTTCACTGTATGCGTTGTTTGTCATAGTACAAAATAATTATGTTTTATGATGATGCTGTAGTTAGGTTTAGGCACAAAAACGCATAGTTAGGGTTAGGGAAAAATCATTGTTTGCGTTAAAATGATCACTCTTGTGAGATCTTTCGTAAATCTGGGGTTACCATCTAGACGTGACCCTTTCCATTTGTTGAACTGTTGTTGTCATGCATCATTGTTTCAGAGCTATTAAACCAGTGATGTGAGTGTATTTATTAGTCACCACATCCTCACTTCACTCAGCCCTTTTGCACTTTGAGCTGCTGCACTTACTGTATACGAACCAAAATGTTCAGCACCCAAGAACTACCACTCTGCACTTGTTGCACTTGTGCCATTAAAATAGGGCCCCTGGTGTGATGCTGCATTAGAATGGAGTTCTCAGTAAAACAGTGCAGAACATCCCTACAAGGAACACGAAACTGTGCTATTCAATGATCGTTAACTGTGTTATGTCTGAACTATCATGGAATCAAATAGTATGGAAGGTTGACACAAAGACTGTGTACTAATCACATTCAAGCTGTAATCCATCAGTAGGTAGAGATTTAAGATCACACAGAGACTTTCAGAGTGCTGAAAGCAAAACCAGATATGCTACGTTTAAAAATATTCTTACACTTTTCATTAAATGAGAGATTCTGAGCACTTGATATTGTGAGAGGGCCCTTGAAATGCTTAAATTTCATATGGCTATATTACATGGCTGGGCCCATACTTTCAACAGTTAATGTATCTATGTTACTATAAAGGAAGGAGTCTCTGTCTGTATGTGTGTGTGTGCATGTGTATCCTTCACTTTTCTCAACTGTTCATCCGATCGACTTAACACTTGGCAGGTGTATTCCTGGGAACCCAAGGATGTGCAGTGTCAAGTGTGCTGTTGTTTGAATGACAAATGTAAGAGATATATTTAAAAGAAAACACTTAGAAGATCTTGACCTCTCCAATATGGTGGCCACAAATACCTGAGCTGCATTTGTTTGTTTGTTTGTTGAGGGTGGAGCTGACCTTAAATCTAGCTGCTAGCTTGGTTAGCACAGTCCATTTACAGTCCATGGTTAAACTGTGATAATGCTAATGCCAATTTTCCTTAGTGAAAAACTGGCTTAAAACCATTATACAAAACGTACTTACTGACTGAACATCCGACTCCTTAGAGGTGTGTTGAAGTGTTGAACAAGACTCTTTTAGGTGACCAAACTGTTACAATTAACTTCAATGAACTGAAAAAACACTGTGAAATAGCAACAGCTATGCCTGTACTCTGTGAATCTGTGGTTACGCCATGGTTATGTTACCTAACCAATGTTGTCGCCATGGTAGCAACATGTCAATCAAAACATAGGCATGCTCTAAAGCATACCCTGCTTTATCGTCAAATTTAAATTACATGGGACCATAATTTACAAAATGAACGTTATGCTGTATTGAAGAAGACTTGAAACTAGTGATTGAGACCATAAACTCATTAGGAAAGTGTTTACTGAGGTAATAAATTAAGTGGGGCATTTTCTCACAGACTTCTATGCAAACAGTCTTCTTTTAGGAGTCAGTGGAGTTGCCCCCTGCTGGTCATTGGAGAGAATGCAGGTTTAAGGCACTTCTGCATTGGCTTCAATTATCAGACCCGAAACTACAGGCTTGATCTTGACCTCTCCAATATGGCAGCTGCACAGACACATAGCTGCAACATACAGCAGCCAATCAGGTGTTGTTTCTTTATCTATACAGAAACAGCAACATCATAATGTTTAACATGTTATAATACTTAGTTTCATGTATTCAGACATTAACTTACTGCAAAAACTCAATAATATATCTGAACTCTGCTGACCTGCTTCCGTCACATCTCTGACTTATTCCATACACACACATGGACTGAGCTATTTCCACCATTTTCCAAAATAAAATGACATGTGAGGCAGTGACAGACTTTCAAAATAAATTACAAACAAGGATTTGTAACATTAAGATAACTCCTACATGTTAATGATACTCTTATCCTATATCTTAATAACACTCTTATTGGCTGAACTTTTCATAATTGAATTTATGACATTTTTGAATCTATCCAACTTATAAACAACAAGAATTGATGTTCTTGAAAGCTGTTCATCCGATGGACTTCACACTTGGCACTCATGTGTAAAACTGTTTAGATGGGCAGTTCTCAGGAAAGCTGCAAGCAGCAATCAGCCCATGAACAGGTACGTTTTGAACGGGTGCTGCACTAGTTTTGACTAAAAAAGCTGGTGGAGCACACAGAGAAGTGGTCTGATTTCATTTAGAAGGCAGCATCTAACATGATGACACTTCATGGATTTTTTTCTGTTCTTAGTCGGTGATTGCATGTGAGGGATAGCCATCCATCCATTATCTATACCACTTTCGCCTGTGCAAGGTCACAGAGACCTGGAGCCTACCCCAACTTACATTGGGTGAGAGGCATGTCGCACCTGGATGGGTTACCAGTCTAATACAGGACAATATGGACAGATAATCATTTACATGCAAATTAATACCTGTCATATCAGAGTTTCCAGTTAATCAGACCTGCGTGTGTTTGGATAAAACCCACACAGACACAGAGAACATGTAAACTCCACACAGAAAGGCTCCAGCTGGTGGATTCAAACCCATAACCTCTGAGGTGACAGTGCTAGCCACTGCACCACTGTGTGACCACATGGCCCCAACTGGGCATGAGTGGTTGTTGACTCAAAATCTAGAGATAATTCCTCATGCTGATCAAACCTTCAATGACGCAACTCTGCCATCACTCTCAAAATGTGCTCTGCACTTATAAATGTCCATATTCCCTGTCTGCTCTCGACTTCCAGATCAATTACCTGCTTAATGTCATTGGTGAACCTGAATAAAATTGAGACGCACTATTCTCAAATCACTTATTTTGTTTAAAGATCAATTCCGGTTTCATTAAACTTTGGGGTTATCTCTGCAATTTTGTTAACAATTTCTATCAGTAAAAATAATGTACTCACCAAGTTAAAAGCTTGGGAATATGGTGACTAAAAAGGTAAAAGTAACCTTAAGGTTAGGCCAACTTGTATGGAAGAGAAAACTAAGGTAATCACTGGTATGATTACATAAATTGTCATCTGTCATAAACATCCTTCACAATTTAGAGATCCATTTCCTACTTCAGCTGTAATCTACTGTACTTATGGTAGATGACCATTCAGTTTTCCTGTGCAATGAGGAATTATTAGCAACATTTCAGGTGTGCTCATTTCAGTTCTTGTAATAAACAAGAATGTCCTTTAAATCCAGCTTGAAATGGCCTACTATTGGATGGATAATGTACATTTGTTCATTAATGAATAACTTAACCATTTAAAGTGTTTTCATTGTAGCAGCTTCAAAGATATATTAATCATTTTTTCCAAACCATACCTCAAGCTTACACAATTGATTCATTGATGCTACGGGATGCTTACATTGAGTCAGATATTCAAATCCAAGATGCCACTTTTTATGGCTGCGCTATTTGATCAAAGGGAAAATACAGGATCTCTTGTGCATCATTTAATACACATTTTCATGTTAAAGGAATAAGTGTATCACATATATGGTAATTTTGGAAAACCTGGGGTCTTGACTAAATTGTCAATGGAGGGTAAATGGATGCAGATGATTAACCCCCTGAAAGGTCCACATGGTTGAAAGGTTAAGGAGACACTTGTTAATCAGTACAAAGAAGGGTCGACCCACTGTCTTCAAGCTGCTGTGCCACTGCTGGCTGTGATAACATAAAACACTTTTGAACAAGTTACAAATGGTTTGCTAGTAAAGGCCTCAGTTTGCTTCAAACAAAGTGCATGTTGGATCATCCAGCTCAGGCTCTCTTTTTCATTCTTCACACAACTATTTCTGTCACTTTTTACATGAGCCATCAAACACGATGAATGCCTTCGAGGAGAGACTTTCTGAAAATGTGCCATTATTCTCATATATACAATTTGTTGTGTCGAGACAACAAAGACAGAGTTGTTGGCGAGAGACAGGGAGGCAGTGAGATGCAGGCAGGAGGAGGCTATGAGGGCAGGCTTTTTACCCTGCTTTCTAGTGTGGACACACAGAACAGGTAGAAACACTTTGACAGCAAATGTGGTTGGACCACACTTTGAATAAACTAGTTTGTTTAAAGCATACTGAGGCCTTAACAAGTTCTTAACAGTTGCTCTGGACCTGCTGTGTTAACATGTGTACAGTGCTACCATGAGCTCAAGGTAACAGGGTAACCACTTTCCATCAGTGTCAATTTAGCCCTTGAAATTGCTTCATCTAGGTAGAGCTCTTAGATAAATTGGTCAATAATCTGGTTTCTCTAGAGAGGTCATCATGTACACACACCCTCATCATATTCTTTAACAGCAAACAGCAGTCACCAACATTCTCAGTTCATTTGCGTCCACAGTGTTATCCCCTTTGTTAGTTCAGGTTAGCTAGCTAACACTGGTTAGATAACTTGCAACTTGTCAAGCTTTTTGTTTCATAACCATAATGAATGAATTTCTGTTGTCCCCTCTGGCACCATTTGACCCATTGCTCTGGGTTCACAAGTAGTGACTGTCTCCGAGCTGAGTTTGGAGATTTTTGAACCAGAGTAAAAAAGCCTCAGATCATCTTCTCCATCTTAGAAGGGCCATGGATGTAGAAACATACAACTTCTGGTTCTGAAAAATTATAGCAACTATGATTCCACAGAGCATCCTCTGGCCTGACCTGGGTCTGACAATATATGAGGTCTGTTCTTCACATCTAAATCCATCAGTCCCTCCATCCTACGTGATGTACTCCTCATCATCACTAGGTTCTGATTTGATGTGGTCTGGGTGAAGTAGAGGAAAGTGTGGTGCTGTAGTCCTGGTACAGACATACCACTCCTTAATGTTAGATAACTGAGGTAAGGCTGGGTTGACTGACCGCTGGCTCCTCCGTGGGATCCTGCTACTCTGCTGCTGGGCCAGCTGACTCTTCAGGCCCGACAGAGAAAGGTCCAGAGGCATTGTCATTGGAGACGAACTCCTCAGCAGCAGCTTATGATCCACTTCAGTGGCTGAGTTGATATCCAATTCGTGATTGGACAGAAGAGGAAAATGAGTGTTTTTATTGGCAAGTGATGGAGAAAGGTGGTTCATTTTAAGGTCGAGTGGCTCGAGGGCCTGATGAGGTTGTTCGTGTTGGTGAGCAATGGAGTCGTACGTGTCATGGGGTTCAGAGGTAGGTGACGATTTGATGTGGACCTTCATGTGTTTGCGCAGGGAGCTGGGGTGGGTGTAGGACTTGGTGCAGCCCAGAGCCTTGCAGTCGTAGGGCTTCGAGGCCGTGTGGACTTGTGAGTGCTTCTTCCGGTCACTGCTGTTGGCGAAGCGTCGCTCACAAAACTCACACTGGAATGGCTTCTCACCTGCAACACAAACATCACACTCACCATTATCACATCATAGAATGGACCCCTAATTAGTGGTACAATTAAAGGGACACTCCACCAATTTTACACATTTAAGAGGTACTGCACACTAAAATGTGTTTTTTGAGCTGTAAACTAAATTATGACTGTACTGTGATGAAACAAATCTATGCTGGTGTTAATATTCACATTGACACCAAATTTATAAAAATCAGCATTTCATGGGTTGCAAATGGCTCAACCTGTCATCTGCTGTTTAAAATCAGCCCTAAAAAGGCAGGGCCAATGCTGATGTAAAGTTGAGTTCTCTATATCATGAAATTTGGTAGAATGATAACTCTTCAGACAGCTGGAGAGTTGAAGAGCTGCAGGGCAAGATGCAAGGATTTCTGTTTTTTTTCTGGCTGACAGCTATTGTGGCTCGTTTAAATGTCATTGCACTGTTTGTATTTCACTTATTATTATTAATATATGTAATGCTGAGCAACTCCTGCCCTCCTGCCTCACACAGCTACGCACCCCCTGCCCTCCCCTCTCCTCTCCTCAGCCCCTCCCGCCCCCCTCTCACCCCTTTCCGACTTTTTAGCATTTTTCAAAATTATGCAGTGGGTAGACTTAGACTCAGACCTAGGGGTGCAGCTACATTTTAAGATTCCTTTTACTAATCATATACTATTCAACCTGTGAAAACAGTTGTATTGTGTGTTCTGTGGCTCTGGAGGAGCATTGTCTGTTCCGAGAAAATAACCTTTATGACATTATAGATATATCATCAGGATTATCTTAGTTTGGGCTTGGAGACTACAAACAACCCACGTTTTGTCCCTGGCCAAAAGTGGCCCTGGTTGAACGGCAAAAACTGCAATGTGCACATAAAACTAATCATCAAAATCGAGTCAAATTGCTTTTAAGTGGATGTGTGCATTTGAAATTTGAAATACAGATATGCATGTGTACAAATCAATTTCTCCCTCTAATGATTAGGTCTAGTCCAATTTTGGTTGAAAAACTGTTGTGCTCAGAAAATACTTCTCAAAGTTTCGCTGTGCAACACATATGCATGCTTTTTTATTTTTCATACAAAAATGTTTAATTTGTCTTTAACCGGTTGAGACCAGATGTCCTAAAGAGACATGCCCAGAGAAGATATGGAGTCACATATCTTCTCTGTGTTCTCCTCACAGAATTCTGTTTGACATCCTTAAGTTAGCATCAGCATTAGCCTGCTGCAGCATCTTAATAGAAACTGGACCAAAGTATATCAGATGGGATTAAAAGAGTTAAGAATTCAGATTGTTAGATTATCTACAAGAAGCTGTACTTTTGATGATAATCTTTTTCTGTTTTGTTTATTTGTTACGTTATATATTGCTGCACGTCAGTACTGATTTCAGTGTGTTTCTGTAAAAATTATTGCAAAACTCTTTATGGGACTTCTTGACAGGACAGTCAAACAACAGTCATACGACATCTCAATGTTTGCTGGGAGGCCTGTGTTACAAACTGAAGGTGTAGAGTTTGAAAGATGTGTTTACCAGGCAGGGAGATTGTAACAAAAAGTCTGGATATCCTGGGTTCTGCTGTTTGATTTGACCATTCTATTTCAAACTCTCTTTTGGGTGCTTTAAGTAGTGTTGGGCAAGTTACTGAAAATTAGTAATTAGTAACAGTTACTAATTACTTCTATCAAAAACACTTGGTTTACCAATTACTGCATATAAAAGTAATTAGTTACTTGGGAAAGTAACTTCTGCTATTTTCAGTTCAATCCAGTCGTTTTATTTTCCTCACAACCGCAAATCAGTTAATTTTAATCCAGTTTCACAAACATAAAAGTAAGACAACTCAAAATTCCGCTCCAGGTTTTACTGCAGATCCACAACTCAAACCAGGAAATTAAAGTTAGTATAGCAGCAGGAGTTCAGTAACAGTGATTATTTACAATAATTTATAACTCCAGAGACAAGGCTTATGTTTTACCACAAGTTGGCTACAATGACGTGGACTTTACAACGTGGCTCTGAGACACGGTAAGGTCAGATGACGTGTTTGTGTTGTGTGCGTTTGTTAACTATCCTCTGCAGTTGTCCACAACATTCACCTAAGACAAAAGTAACAAGTAACTGTACATCACTAGTTACCATAGAAAGAAGTGGAAAACTGACTTTAAGTGCACTGTAAGTGCAACACCTCAATTACAGGACCAATATTTGTCAGTTTCATTGTTTACTTCTTATTATTGAGCAGCTATTTCTGATATTTTGATACCACAAGCGTTAGCTATTTGGAGCACCAGACATTTCATCCAGCAAAAAAACATGCAGTTTTTTGCATGCAGTATAAATGTGTTATTTTCGCCTATTCGAAAAGTGGTGTATTTGAATATTTCTGCATACTGGGGTCCCTAAACATTCTTGGAATTGCATAAATTTGGTATGACTGGAAAGCTGAGACTCTTGTGGATTCAATGAGCCTAATTATATCATGTGTGATGATGTTAGTCCCAATAGTAGCCATTTCATTGTAGTGAGACCATTTTTTGAAACTTGACCTCCCCATATAAAATAACTTATTGTGCACTCTAGGATAATCACAGCTTCATGAAACTTTACAACCACAAACTAAAGAGCTAGGGCATTAAGAGGATGTATGACGTTACTGGGTGTATGAACAATAAGGGAGTTTCTGAGCAATTTCCAGAACAGAAGTGCTAACCATCCAATCATTGAAAAATGCAGATCTTATAAAAATCTCCAAATGTCAATAGTTACCAAAAAAAAGTATACCAAATCACAGCATGAGTCATTCTATGTTGGTCCTCAAGGTCTTGGTGTCTTAATGTGGTATTTTGGAGGGATTTTTGACCATTTTTATCAATTTTTGAGTGGTCAAAAATTGTTACATTTTGCACCAAATCTGTATAACAAATAGTATCAACCCAAAAATTGCTGCAACAACTTGAGACATAATTGAGCATGGGAATGGCCATCATATGCTAACAGCATAATGTTCTAATCCCTTATACACTCTAAACTTTCAGTTTCTTGAATAGGCGCCTAACCAAAACACAATGATGTATACCACGTGTGTGGGAGATTCCCAATATAATTTCTTCAAATCTCAATTTCATGATCAACTGGATCGTGTTTAAATATGAATGGCATGGTATACCTCTTTGGTATACCATTTCTTGTTTTAGTTTCTGTACATGGCCCCTTTCCCCTTTCTTTTTAAATATAATTCTGTAATGTATACATAACACAAATAAAAGTAGATAGAAAATGAGAGGGACAGGAATTTGTCAGATTTTGCTGGTATGTATGTATATTGGAATATTGATAATTAGTGTCATGACATGAACTCAGTGTAGCTCTGAATACATAAAAAAAATTAACTAAATTTGGAACTCTTGTTCCTACTGCCAATGGATATTTTGATGTGGTACGATAATTAATAATTATTATTATATTTTTACATAGCATATTTCTTGTAAATTGTTAACAGAGAAATCTACATGATGAAATAATTGAAATGATTAGTCAAGGAGTAAAGAGATTATAAGCTGACTAATAATTCAGTTTCAATAAAACTGAACAAAAAAAAAGACTTACGCATTATGAACCCACAGTTAATAATAAAAACTGGCTTACGAGTCAAGTTTTGGGTGTAAGTCTAATTTCTGGGGGGGGGGGGGGGTTACTGTAATAGGGGTGGGTTTTTTTTTTATATATGTATGTATGTATACCTAGGTTGGATTAGTTCTTGTGGCCACTGTGTGATGTTTGTGGAGGTTATTTGTGTTTTTGTTTAAAGGCATATTACCAAAAAAATAGTCATTACTTCTTTCACAAATTAACTGGTTTACCTAAACATACTGTCAGTTGGCAGTTTTTTAGGTCCACCCAGCTAAAGCTAAAAGTGTATAATCCAACAGCAACAGCAATAAATCCCATCTTCATGAAAGTTCTAATGTTCTGTTTTTGGTGAATGGTTTTAGTGATAATTCACCCTGATGCTCATTTTGCAGGTTGTAGCTTGGGAGTCCTGATTAAATGTATTGCATTGTATTGTACAGTTTTTCTAATATTTTACCCACTGCATTCTCATAAAGGTACATGGTATTATTTTCTGACAAGGCACTCTTCACAAAGGGTTTATACATTGTAACTCTTGGCTTTATTTTAGCATTGCATTGTAAATGTTAGGTTGTCAGTGATTGAATTTTGATAGGGTGTCCTGATAGAGTTTAAGCTGACCATGTCATCACTGTGTCCATGGTTTGAGTCTGTTCAGGGACCAATGTTGCATGCCATCCTTTCTCTCTCCCCTCATACTGTCTAATAAAAGCATGAAATGTCCCCAAAATATTTCCAACACCTCCAACAGGATTGTTCACAACCTGACAATCCAGCCGTTGCTCCTATTAAAGGCTTATAACTGAAATATTAAACATTAGTGAATGCTTTAACAACCATTTATCAAGCCATTAGTTACAGCTAATAAATCCCTCATGACGGGGTGTACATAGAAAGTGGCACTGGGTAGACTAACAGTCTCTTTGATAGAAATGGGGTGTTACTTTTTTTTAAAAACTGGCAACTGAGTTTACTTCAAACCGCCCACTGTGTCAAAGAATGTGATTATCTGATCTGGGGAACTGAGGAGAAAACAATACAATTCCTGCAAACTATATGTTTTTTATAAATACAGGGAATTATAATGATAATTACAGTCCTGTTTATTTCTCGACAAACTGATTTCTGTTGTGTAAATCTTATCACTTTGATTCTGTACTCATCCTTTTCCCTCTCTCATAATCCAGCTGCTTTGCGCTGCTTCCTGTCACCTTGCATGACTCCAGAGCTGCAGTTACACCCGTGATTCCTCTAGGAAACAAGGGAGCAATGAAGGGCGGATGTGAATCGGTACTGAACGGAGCCCTCGTAAACATGGAGGGGATTCCTATCACACTGAGAACAATCTCTATTAACCTCTTTATTCTCAGTCACTGTCAGGAGGTTGCTGCCTTGCAGGATGACACGGATTTTCAGATTAGAATGACTGTATCAAAGCTCTCTGTCTAGTCACAGAATCATGACACCCTACCAGTGTGCGTGCGCGTGTGGATCTTGAGGTTCTCGGAGCGTGCAAACATCTTGCCGCAGTTGGGAAATGCGCACGAAAAAGGTTTCTCCCCGGTGTGCACACGAATGTGGTTGATGAGTTTGTATTTGGCTTTGAACGCCTTCCCACCGCGCATACACTCGTCCCACATGCAGACATGACTGAGGGTCTCGAGCCCCGCCGTTACATGCTCAGTGGTGACGTGGTCCACCAGCTCTTGCATGGAGCTGAAAGTTTGGTCGCAGACGGACGTCGCCGTCCGCCCAAGCCTCTGTCTCGAGGAAGTTCGGTCAGTCCATTTGCAAATCAGTTCAGTTTTGACGGTGGGGCCTTTGGAGAAATCCAGCAGGCCGTCCATCCCACCGCCGGTACCACTGTCGGTAGAAGCGGACACATTAGTGCCTCTCTGCTGGGGTGGTGAGACGATGCTCGAAGCCCCGGAGTTGTTGTTCCCCAGCGGAGAGACGAGGCCATTGTGCCTGGCCACTACAGCCGTCCGCTTCATGCTCAGCACGGCGGGCTGCCCCGCTCCTGTCGCCAACTTCAAACCTCACTTCTATGTAAAATGACTTAAATCCAACTGAAAAAACGTTCGCCACTGTCCTGCTTCCTGTCTGAGTATTTTGGTTGAAACGAAGAGCGCATGCGGCAATGTCTTTACCCCCCGCTGCTCGGTGTTAGCTCCCGAGAGTCAGAGCCTCCATGCTTTTATTTACTGTGTGAATGGAGGTGAACGGAGTCGAAGGAATACATCAGGCCGCAACCCAACACTGTCTGGCGTCGTCCTTGTCTCATTTCCTTCTCCACTCCTTTATTTATCCTATTCCTTATTTTTCAACTAACAGACCAACAATGATAGCCTAAACACACGAGTAAATTCACTTTCAGTGATTATACTCTGTCATGGTAGTCTAAGTTTGTCAACCCAACATTTCATTGAAATTGATGTTAAAAATGAAAATTAATTGTACTATGTAGCATAGGCCATAGGCTAAGATAATGGCACACACTTGTATTTTCAGTATTATTAAAGCTTTGATAAGAAAATTTTAGATTTTTACCTCAAAGTCCTCAGCCATCATTCCCATCAGTCAGGATAACAGTTTACTTCAATTTCATTGCTGTTATTATTTTATCATTTTATTATTATCAACAATTCTCCAAAGAGACTAAAACCAGTAATGATTCTGTAATCCTACGTAAAGAATTGTCTTTGTATCTAAAGCCTGATAAGCTACAGCATACACCTCCCTGCCATAGAACCCCACTGTCTAGACATTATTAAAAACACATCAAAGAACCATACCATCATCTCACAACATGGCCCATCACCCATGGTGATGGACCATGTTGTGAGGATTATTTTGCATTTTACATCACAAACACCAAGATTTCCCTTCTGAATAAGAAGTTAGGCAGTGCTACTCTTTGTACTAAACTGCAGGTGTTAAAACTAAGTACATATAGGCCATTTATAATAAATGTAGGCCTTCTAAATAATAATAATAAAACAAATTAAATACATGTCTTCCTTGTAGTTGGTGATCCACTCTGATGATCTGCATGGTAGTAGAGTTTGAAATGCAGTCTGGAGCCCTGCACAAAGACTTTATCATTGGTCATCTGAATTCTAGGAATTCTGATTTTGAAGGGAAAAAAAGTCATATTACGTAAATTAAAATGAATGAGGCTAAATTCATAATGTTATGAGACTAAAGCCATAATCTAGTCATAATCTTGTCTTCAAACTCTCCACATCCTAGATGTGATGTGATGATTGAAGATAGGTTTGGTAAATGTTTCACCATTAGATCTTGGTTTTAGGAAGCAGAATCGATTCAGCATGATAAGCTCTAAAATTTTTTTTACCAAATTATCAAAATAATATAGATTATATCAGAGGCAAAACAAGGCACTGATATCACATTTATTTGGGTTCCTGCTCCAAACAAGCTGTTAGAAAAGAAAATATAGATGTGTGTCAAACATTCAAAATCAGAAGCATTGTATGGAAGAAAATCAATAAAGAGTGGCAACAGCACTGGTATCAGGAGATTAGGGGAAGACATCTACATTCAGTTCAAAATAGAGTGGGTATTATGAGAACTAGGGATGGAAATAGAAAAGAGAAGGCAATAATGAGTGGATTATGATCTGAAAGGCACACTTCATATTATAGGGAAGCATCCAACAGTCTTTCTGAATATTGTCATGTACCAGGTCCTGTAGAACATGTCAGCTAGTTATTTGCATGGATCAGAGGTAAAGGACATGATGGAAGAAATTAAAAGATTTGGGCTAACAGGAGCATGATTAAAGAGCATACTGGAGTGTGGTGGAAGTGGACAGGGCAAAATTCAGTCAGTTTTCTAAAGAAAACAGGACTGATGAGAAAAACCTGATAAACTAGACATGTTCAGGAGTTAACTAACTCCAGAGGATGGCAGTAGTGCAACACTAAAGCTGCTCTTAAACCTCAAAGGATTGTCAGGCATTTGTGCATGTGGCCAAAGTGTGCAAAGGAAAGAGAAGATGCGCTAGGTGTGTTGGGGAACATGAATATGGAAAATGTGGAGAGGG
The DNA here is from genome assembly GCF_914725855.1 of Thunnus albacares. Taxonomy (NCBI): domain Eukaryota; kingdom Metazoa; phylum Chordata; class Actinopteri; order Scombriformes; family Scombridae; genus Thunnus; species Thunnus albacares. The sequence continues at coordinate 202,499 of NC_058119.1, read as the reverse complement.
AGTGAAACCGTAATGTTTTAACGGTGGATGTAGCCACAGCATTGCTTATTGGGGTTGTGAAGTGTTGAAACAAGAGGTGGAGGTGCAACAGATAGGGATGAACGAAAAAGTCTAATATGCTGCCGTAGTTAAGATAGCAGGACAGAAAAAACAGAATTAGGAGGGGGGTGTGCTGCATCTCCCAGCTGCTGCTGCTGCCAGCTCCTGTATGTCCAACATGTATGTAAGTATGTACAGTACGTGGGTCAGTATGTTTATGTATGTGCCTGTATGTGAGTCATGTGCTCCCATTCACTTACATAATAAAAAAAAATGTTATTAAAAGCTTAATATCTTAAAAAGTTATGAAAGAAGAATGATAACAGTAATGTTCTGAACAAGCTGAACATTTGGATATATAATGTTTTTTCGTAGCTGAAAATAGGTAGGAGTAGTTAGTGGTCAAAAAATGTATGGAGGAATAATAAATAACTAGACTGTCTACATTTTCTGAAGAAAATGTATGTGAGAGCTGGAAGCTGTCAGCTGCTGCTGATGCATCTCCCAGCTGCTGCTGCTGCCAGCCGATGCTAGTGCTGCTGCCTCTGCAAGCTGCTGTGAATGATGAAAACTGAAATACATTGTAAGCTGAAAGATTAAAGAAATTGCTGAAGCAATTCTGAAAATGGCTGAAAAAACAGCTGATATCAACTGAAATGCATTGTGTGTGTTTTTCAGTAAAAGCCCCCATGAAGACAGAAAGACCAGTTTGTGTGTGTGTATGTGTCAGTAAAAGTCCCCGTAAAGACAGAAAAACCAATATGTGTGTCTGTACAGGCACAACATGTATATAGGTATGTATACAGTATGTAGGTATGTATGTATGTGCATACAGTGTGTACAGTATGTATGTATTTATGAAATATGTATAGTATGTATGCATCTATGTATGTATGTATGTATGTATGTATGTATGTTTGTACAGTATGTGGGACAGTATGCATGTGCATGTGTCTGTATGTGTGTCATTTGCTCCCATTTGCTTACATTTAAAAAAATGTTTGTTCATGTATTTAGTGGGACCATGTACAGTGTTAAACATAAATGTTACCATTTGGTGTATTGTACCAGAGTTAGCTTATAGCTAACTTTCATCTACAGTCCATTAGGCAGATCACACTTAAAACATATAACAGCACAATAACAAACAGTAAAAAGCAAAAAACACACAGGACACATAATACAAAATACAAAGCTACACACAATAGCATATCACATACACTCACAATGTCAACTAGACATCACTAATGTGAGCTTGTCAAATTAAAAGCAAGATTATTTGCATTCATGAGAAGACCATGAGTTTAAATTTAGAGTCAGTGATTACAGAAGTGAGTAGTTTTTAATTTGGTTTTGAACATACTCATGGAAATGCAACTCTTCATATCATCAGGTAGGGCATTCCACTGAGTTGTGGCTTTCGCAGAGAAAGCTGATTGCCCAAATGCAGTGCAACGAAATGATATGGTACAATCTTGTATAGAGGATATTCTGGAGGATCTAATAGAACTTACTGAGTGAGTATACACAAAGTCATGTGGTGGAGGATGGGCCAAACCATTTAAAATTTTATAAACTAGGCACAAATTTGAGAATAATGTAAAATTCTCAAAGCTCAGTAAATTGTATTTCTCCAGTACCCTACAGTAAGGGAAATACATTGGCTTTTTGTCCAGAGTAGTTTATAAAAAGCTTAAAATCTATCTAAAAAGTATAAAAGTTATGAAAAAACAAATGATAGCAGTAATGTCCTGAACAAGCTGAATGTTTGGATATGAATGGTTTTTGTAGTTTAAATTATGTGGGAGTAGTTCACAGAAGAAACGTACAGAAGAAGAATAAATAATAACTAGATTGTCTGCATTTTCTGAAGAAAATGCATCAGAGCTGGAAGCTGTTAGCTGCTGCTGTTGCATCTCCCAGCTGTTGTTACTGCCATATGCTGCTACCGCTGCTGCCACTGCAACCTGCTGTGAGTGATGAAAGCTGAAATACATTAGAAGTTGAAAGATGAAAGTAATTGTTAAAGCAATGCTGGAAACAGCTTAAAACAGCTGATATCAACTGAAATGCATTGCTTTGAAAACTTGGAGGCTGAAAGGTAAAACTGGAGCTGGGAGCTGAAGTGCATTAGCTGAAGAAGCTGAGAACTAAAACATGCTGCTGAAACAGCTTAAAACAAACAATATAAACTCAAAGCTGGAAGTAGAAATATGAAACTGTGAAGGAATAAATTATTTGTATTAATATCAGATCCTAGGGATCTTAATTTGAAAAACAAGGTCCATCTCTACTTTCCTGATACCATACAGTGATAAGGTTACTATTGGGGGCTTTTATTTTGAAAAACAGCCTCATCCTGAACTTCCTGTTAAGATACAGTAACTCTATAGGGGTTTTTATTTTGAAAAAAAAAAAACAGCCTAAATCTGAGCTTCCTATTAAGATACACTTGCTCTATCAGGCTTTTATTCTGAAAAACAGCATCATCCCGAAATTCCTGTGTGTGTCTTTGTCACTAAAAATCCCTATAATGACAGAAAAAACACTTCGTGTGTGCATGTGTGTGTTAGTATGTGTGTGTGTTTCTGTCATAAACTGACTTTAATTCAGTTGTGTTATTGTATTTGTATGTACAGGCACAACACATGTATGTATGTTTGTATCAATCAATCAATTTCAATCAATCAATCAATTTTTATTTATATAGCGCCATATCACAACAGAAGTCATCTCAAGGCACTTTTCACATAGAGCAGGTCAAGACCGTACTCTTTAATTTACAGAGACCCAACAATTCCCCCATGAGCAAGCACTTGGCGACAGCGGTAAGGAAAAACTCCCCTTTAACGGGTAGAAACCTCAAGCAGACCCCGGCTCTTGGTGGGCGGCCATCTGCTTTGACCGGTTGGGTTGAGAGAGAGAAAGAGAGAGGGAAAGGGGGAGGGGGGACAGAAGAAAAACAATCACAACAACAACAATAAGCACAAGCAGCAATAGCCAGGGAAGGATGCCATCAGGACTGTGAAGGACCACGGATGTTCAGCCCAGGACTCAGGTTTTCCTGTGAGATGAGAAAGCACAAAAAAAAAAAAAAAAAACTGCGGAGAAGAAGCAAAGTTAGTGACATGCATTGATGTTACATGAATGCATACAGATGGAGAGGAGGAGGAGGAGAGAGGAGCTCAGTGCATCATGGGAAGTCCCCCAGCAGTCTAGGCCTATAGCAGCACAACTAAGGGCTGATCCAAGGCGAGCCTGGTCGGCCCTAACTATAAGCTTTATCAAAAAGGAAACTTTTAAGCCTACTCTTAAACATAGAGAGGGTGTCTGCACCCCGGACTGAATCCGGTAGATGGTTCCATAGAAGAGGAGCCTGATAGCTGAAGGCTCTGCCTCCCATTCTACTTTTAAAGACTGTAGGAACAACCAGCAAGCCTGCATTCTGAGAGTGCAGTGTTCTAGTGGGATAATACGGTACTATGAGCTCTTCAATATATGATGGTGCCTGACCATTAAGGGCTTTGTAAGTTAGGAGAAGGATTTTAAATTCTACTCTAGATTTTACAGGAAGCCAATGTAGTGAAGTTAAAATGGGAGAAATGTGGTCTCTTTTTCTAGTTTTAGTCAATACACGTGCAGCTGCATTCTGGACCAGCTGGAGAGTCTTTAGAGACTTGTTAGGGCAGCCTGATAATAAGGAATTGCAATAATCCAGCCTAGAAGTAACAAATGCGTGAACTAGTTTTTCTGCATCTTTTAGGGACAGGATGTGCCTGATTTTTGTGATATTACGTAAGTGGAAAAAAAAAAAGGCAGTCCTTGAAATTTGATTTATGTGGGGGTTAAAGGACATATCCTGATCAAAGATAACTCCCAGATTCCTTACAGTGGTGCTGGAGGCCAGGGTAATGCCATCCAGAGTAGCTATATCATTAGATAATGTGTTTCTAAGGTGTTTAGGGCCAAGCACAATAACTTCAGTTTTATCTGAATTTAGTAGTAGAAAATTGCAGGTCTTCCAGGTCTTTATGTCAGTTGTGTTATTGTATTTGTATGTACAGGCACAACACATGTATGTATGTTTGTACATGTATGTATGTACGTCACTGTGTAGTGTGTTAACGCACATTGGTGCCACACTTGAAAGCTCTTGGCACAGTTAGCGTAGGGGTGAATGGGCAGACCACTCCTTCATCTCTACTGTCTCAGTTTCGTAGGTTATCAGTCTGCATGATGGAGGCACACGTATTTTGTTGTGTTGTTATTAGGTATTGTTTAATGTGTTTTCAAGGTACATTTCATTTGATATGTCTGTTATTTCAATAATTTATTTGTATGCAAGTTATGTTAATGTTATGCTAGATTTATAATGGACTGGGGTTTCTTATGCATATGTGACTGAGGTTAGTAACAGACTAATGTTAGTAAGTTAGCTAAACTGTGATAATACCCTAACTAAATGAACTTGGAGAAAACTGTAGATTACATTACATAACGTAATCTACAGTTTTTGATATGGTGACCAGGCAGACAGCAGGGCATCAGACACATGGGATTACAGCCCAGGTGTTGATTTTATTACGGCAGAGATCGTTTCATTCATAATTACAATTATTATTTTCTGATGATCGAGTTCATTGTTAAAAGTTTTTCTCAAAGTTTCTGATAGCCATAAAATGTATGCATTTGTTGTTTTATAGCTAAGGGTTAGTTTATAGCTTACCTAGTAATCCTTCAGGGTAATTCAAGACCCCTCCACTTCATTTCACAATAATGACCCACTCGCTGTACATTATCCCGCTTATTACATGGATATTTACCAAAGAAATCGATAATCTGACACAAAATATTGATTTAAAAATGATTTTATTGATTTAAAAATGATTTTATAACTTACGCTAAAAAAATAGTCCGTTAGATTCTACGGTTAGAACTGCATGCATAGCAACATAAATATCCAGAAAACTCTGTGGCCTTCTGAAGATTATGACGTTTCTGTCATTCATCACTATGTTTCCTTCTTGCCAGGGCTTTGCAGTTGACACACCTGGAAACAATTGTTACTAATGTTACAACTGGTAACAATATTACTATTATCACTACCGCTTATCACTTAAGTTAGTGTATGGCGATACGCAACTAAGAGAGGCGCTCACCATATCTGCTGCTGTGCCTGGATTGGAGGACAGGATCTTGCTAAACTTTTCCCTTTCTGTAATGGTTGAATCCCAGTAGCTCTTCAGGCTGCCATCGCATCTGTGCCCAGTCACAGACATTATCTCTAACGTTTTTTTTCCCACAGGTTGTCGTGAATGAGCTGTAGTTGGTAATTTTACCGGACTTCTTTCTGTGAATTGATATGATTGGATGTGGTCCTCCAAAGTCTATGAACAGAACTGCGTCCTTAGCAACGGTCTGTTATTCATGGCAGCAGTGCCACCATTATTCTCAGAGGATCAAATATAAAAGGGAATTAGTCGAACAAAATCACTGTATCACTACAATACAGCAAAGTAGAACACAAGAAGCTGTTTAACATTAGTTAACATAAATCATGTACTCTAGAGATTATATCTCGTATAAAACATGTATCATGTATCCTATATGGTTGAATGAACCAAGTGAATCAAGAAGGTAAAGCTTTCTTTGCTTTGGCTTCATAATTTTCAGCTATGAAAATCCCAACAATCCCAATATTCACAGAGAGCTTAGCCTGCAATACATGCCTACATGAAAGCCAAACATTTTCAAAAATAAAGGAGGAATAACAATAAAGGATAACTCCATGACACGTCACTCTTGCCATAACTTCACTTACTGACAACATCCAATTCTGCAGTTTCCATGAGGAAGGATGACACATAATAATTGCAATATCACTTATTGGACAATCAGCCAGTGAGTTCTGTGATGTAGGTGGTAACCACAAAACAGTTTTTGCATTTGGCTGAACAGTTTTTCTATATTTTCTACATTTCAGTTATACCTTTTCAGATGCAATAGCAGAAATAACCCTTAGAGGTATTGAGAAATATAGCATAAATAATTCTGAGAGATATTCAGTATCTGTCAGGAAACATATCTCAAACACAACTAGTTACCTTAAATGACTAACAAAATTGAAAGGGTCCATATTGTACAACACTATATCCCTTTTTTAATGGACTATTGGGAAGATCTTAGATAAGCTTCTTTGTAAAAGGCAAGAGTATTTTTCCATGTACAGCATGACCTCTGAGGGAGGTTAATTCAACACCAACATCATACCATGCCATGCCATACCACTCCATCCTGGAGTCCACAGGTCTTGTCGGGTGAGTGTTTCTCTAAAGACATGCACCAGGTGTACATCAGAGGGCTTGCCTTCATCGAGTGCACTACAGACCTAATCAAAGGGACAACATACATTAAAACAAACAGTTGTGCATTATATACCATTGTAATAATTTATAGGTGTGTAAACTACCTTCTCTTGAAGTGGTGGATTTAAAGGGCCTCCTCAACAACACTTATTAGCAGTTAATTCCTGGATATTTGTTACTGCCTCATGGGTGATCAGTAACTCCTCCAATTTAGAGTCAATGACAGTGTCTATAAGGTCGCTACAAGTAACCTTTTTGCAAATGAATCATTGTTGGCACAACAGTGATGCAGTCAGGAATGAGGCACTTGCGCTGAGTTCCGTAAGCATCACTGAACTCAATAATGTAACAATAAGGTAAAGCACACCCTCGAGTGTAATATTGCGATTATACAACATTTACCAACAAAATAAAAGATATAAACAAAATGTATTCATATTGTGAGGCAGTTTGCTCTAAAAATAAAAAACTTTTTCCTTGTGTTATCTCTGTTTCCATGGAAATACATGGGGTATTACTAATGTCTGGAAAACAATCACTCACGTCAGTAGAATCCTATGTAATAAAACCTAGTTAATTACTCCAGCAAGTAGGTCGATCCTTAGTAACAACCTAGACGATTTCTAGTCCCTGCTGACTCAGCCAGCCAACTTCAGCTAATGCTTTCTGGAGATCGTGGCATTTCCCAAACTGAATAAATACCTCACATATAAACACAAAACTGCTTTGCAAGCTCAGTCTTGTTGTAACTAAGATATCCGCTGAAAAAAATAATTTTTCCATGGACAGATTTAGCTACGCTGTCCACAAACTTTACAGACATTAAGCTAGTAACACTGTAGCACCAGCACAGCTGATGGAGGATGCCAGAATGGAAGCTGAGATATACTCTCAACTGAAGGGAAAATGGCTAAGTTTTGCTGTGTATGGGGGTGCCAGGTAACGATAAAAAGTGGAGAGGGGTTTGGGTTTTGTGTGTGTGTGAGTGTGTGTGTGTGTGTAACTCGTCCCACAGTCTCAGAGTTCAGTCCACTCGGCAAATGGTCTGTTTTGTTTCCCCACAACCCCTAATCAGTTCAGTTCAATCCAGTTTCACAAACATAAAAGAAAGACAACTCAAAACTCCGCTCCGGGTTTTCACCGTAGATGACTGATGTTGTTAGTGCAACTTCACAGTCTGTAGTTCTAATGAATGGTGGAGTAATACTTTTAGTGATGAGGCTTTTTTCATTTGGGCATGGCTAGATGTGCTGTCATGCTGATTTGAGCACATTCTAAATGTCTAGTTGACCATTGTTAAGACCATTGTTGAGATTGCTTGGTCGGAAGTACGTGTTGTATAATCTGGCAAAACTCAACATATTTGGTTTGGTTGGTAGTTTGGTTCAAAAGCAACTCCCAAACTTCAGATGGGGACACAATTGCCTTAAACGCATTAAACGTGTCTCCAAAGTGCACCAAATTTTGACAGTGCACTCCCTTGTCCACCCAGCAATGCACCTGCCAAGTTTGAAGTACATCAGATGAATGGTTGTCGAGATATGCAAAGGACAAACATACATACATACAGAGATTCCTTGCTTTATATAGATATAAAGAGATCAACTCAAGAATAATTAGGCAAGAGAGAAATGTCATATTCATGTGGTTCCCAGCACATTTAGGTATCCTGGAAATGAGACAGCAGACAAATTGGCAGAATAAGCAGTCAAAAAAGGAATTATTGAAATCAATATTAAATCATCAAAATCAAAGGGAAAAGGCATAGTGTGGAGAAAAGTAAATCAACAGCGGCAACAGCATTGGGATAATGCAATAAAAGGGGACTCACACTCTATCAAAAACAGATTGGGTAGGCCTATGTTAAGAAGTTGGGGAACAAACAGAAAGAGGAAGTAATAATAAGCAGGCTGAGAATTTGACACAGCAACCTTGACAGTACGCTTTTCATCACAGGAAAACATCCAATGGATCTTTGCGATCAATGCCATGAGGCTGAGACAGTGGAGCAGAACATGTAGGAAATTTATACATAACAGACAAAAAACGATGGAGATTTTGGCAGAGGACATGGTTAAAAGTATACTAGAATGTGGAGACATTGTTGAAGGGAGGAACTTATTCAATTTTTTGACGACGACTGGACTGGAAAGTAGGACTTAAAATGAAGAATGAAACCTGAGGGTGGCAGTAATGCATCATCATGGATGCCAACTGTCGTTAAAAACTCACAGAAGAAGAAGAAATCACGGTTAAATGAGAAGAAGAAAAAACAAGGAAGAACCACAGAGGGATTACGTTACGGGACACAGGATACTCTGTTCTCTCTCCCGTTCATGCAAACCCAGAAATGTCGGAGTCTCCGGACGCCCGTAGCTTGCTGTCTGCTTCCTCACAGCTCAACCTGATGGAGGTAGATGCGGTGAGAGACTACTTATTACGCTTCTGTTATGGCGAGTGTTATCGCAGCAGTTATTTTCTCAGCTTCAATACACTTGGAGATGTGGTCCTGCACAGCTCAAAATTCTGGCTTCATGCTTTGATACTTTGCTCCGTGTACATAGGTTAAACACGTTTTTGTTGAACCCAACTATAGCTAATGACCGGTTTAAATGAGGCCTAGCTGCTGTCTGATTCTTCCGAAGCTAGCCATGAAGGAAACAGTGCATGGAATTTTATCGGCAAATTTCCTATTTAATTGGCCTACTTAATTGTAGCAAGCGAAAAGCCTCAACACTAGCTTCAGTCGAAACTATTAACCTTGCTATTTTAAAGTTTCATTTTAAAGCTGAGCATTCTTAAGCTGAACATTATCACTTGATTAAGCATTGCCGGGTGTTGTGTGTTCCCCTGTCAGTGGAAAACTTTGAATATGAAGCAGCAGTAGGAAATGTTGGGTAACTTTCATCATCAATAACTTAACACAATTCAGATACGACTGAGGACAACGACTCAGGAAACAGTAAAATAGGGCGGACATCTGAAAGTGGGGGTAATCATGGATGCCCGGCCACAATATTGGAATGGGACAGTCGCACCCCCAAATGAATAGACGTACCGTGTATTTTTGGGAAGAAGTCCGTCTGCTCTTGTTTTAATTTAAATAAAATGCATTATAGACTCAACACATGTTTTTAATAATTATAATAACTATCAAATGTCGAATGTATGTCAACACAATTCTGTTTTTATGATGTTAACATTTTCACACACACCAACATTTCCCTTACTGTTTACAGAAATGATGTGCAATAAGTTACATCATCAGTTATGACAAATAGTTCCAGTGAAACAGCTACACATTCTTCTCAACCAAACCAAAAGCTGCAGAAATTAGTTGTGGGTTGCATTTTTGTGTACGAGAGACACAATCCATATAAATTTATCTCAGTGCTTGGACACTGGTCCTATGTGAGAACATTTTCAGTTAATCTATTGTTACACATGTTGCTGCTGTGTTTTACAAATTATGAAATATCTTTTTTCTCTTGAGTTACAGGAATACAAACATTTATTCAGCCACACTTTTTACCTCAATGATATGCGGATATGTTTAAAAGGCTGTGGTGGCTGAGCAGGCGGGAGGGTTGTAGAGAACTGACATTGGTAGTGGGATCTATAAGCATGTAGTTAGTGTAATGCTTTTCTCTTTTGATGGTGGAGAGATGCCTCTTACCTTCACATGCTCAGAGACATGTAGCATACTAGTGTAGTGGTTATTTGTTTTGCTATTTATAATCATGGGAGCTAATCATCGTGTGTGGATTATATTTCTAATAAAAGACGGTTAAGTTTTTCTGGAGTTTTTTTTTTAGTTTTTCTCTCAGTTTAGTAGAAGCTCTCTTTTGAAACTAGAGTGTTCATGGAAGCCTAGAACAAAAAAATGATTCTACTGACCTATAAAGATACATATTATATATTGCTCTTTTTTTACTTTAATTTTATTGTAAACTAAGGACTTTTGTTCATGTTAGGATCCTGTAGGAATGATGACTCTGTTTCTCCAGTGATCTGATTGGTCAGAGGTCAGGCAGTCGACAGATTTTGCTCTGATCTTCTGAAGTTAACCTGCTTCAGAGCAGGTTAGCTGTTCAGTTTCAGTTAACATGGTGATTTATCCAGGTTAAAAGTCAGCCAGCTTTGTGTGACCAGAAAACCTGAGTCAAGCTCAAAGAAAGCCAGCTAACCTTCTAATTGGCTGCTACAAAATAACCACATAGCCTACTTCTTCTCACATCAGATTGGGGGGTTATTCTGCCTGTGAGAAGTCACAATGCTCTGCACCCTCCAGGCAACAATATGAATTCCTGGATAAGTATCTTTCCTTTTCCTGAGGTAATGTTGTCATGCTTCACTGTAATTGGCTCAGCTGTTTCAGAGCTATGGGACCAGGGACATGATTTGCTGAGAGTGTATTTATTAATCAACACACACACACACCCTCTGATCTATATTCACCGTCATCCAGCCCTTTTGCACTTTGCACTGCTGCACATACATGAATCAACATTACAAGGGCTGTAGTCAACCAAAGAAAATCTTGGTCGACTAAAATCGTACATAATCTTCAACTAATCGATTAGTCGCGCGGGGGGAGGGGGGGGTGTAATGGGATAGAGTACACAGTAAACTCGGCAGCCACAAATTTCTCTGTTCTGTATTTCTCTGTTTTGTGTCTTCAGGTTAGGCTAACCCATTGTTCCTAACTTTGGAGCTAACCCCCTTTACTTTTCCAGCATTTGGGGAAACAACACAGATTTTTTAGCATTTATTAATTGACACACTGTAGTCTGTTCTGTACATTTACTGCCAGACTGACAACTTACCGCTAACCTTTTCCTCTGCCCCGCTCGCATCCACCGTCACTTCTCTGCCCCTCACTCTTTCCCCACTTGCTACGCAAATATACTTCTTAACGGAGCCACGCTACCAGTAGTTTCCCAGGCAACGACAGAGGTTGACTCACGTACCGGAACAGCGCTGCACAGAGACTCCCAAATGCTATCAATTTCAAACATTAAAAAATATTTTTTTTGGTCTGGTGGGGGTTCTCGTTGTGTCATTATGGAGAAAGACAGTTCAGTACGTTCAGTAAACGTTGAGTACAGTTAGACCCAGCAGTCTCCATTAGGTTGGGCGAGTTCAAAGTTGTGAAAACAACGGGGATGTTTTGAATACACCCCCGTTTTCACAGGTTATTTGTTAGTCTATCCCTCCCGCCACAGGAAATAATGGATTACTCCTGGAAAGCTATTGATGTAGCACTTTTCTCCTTATGAAAATAACACGGAGATTATTCGACCAATGAGAATTTAGTCGGACAAGAGCATATCGACCAACTAATTGACCAGTTGACCAGCAGACTACAGCCCTAAAAATTACATGTTTGCTCGGAGACACCCACACAGTCCTTTGTGCTGGTCAATGCTGTTGGGCCTCATACTCCATGTGTATGAGACAAAGGCAGGCCTGCATCCAGTAGCAAAGCCTGATAACAGAAAGGCGCCAAGTCAAACAAGTCCAGAACAGACTTACACTCCCATCACGCTTTGCTCAACTCACACCTCGGTGTGAAATCCAGCAGAGTCATACTCTCGGCTTTCATTGGTCAAGACCCACTAGAACCCATGTGGGATTCCCTCTGCCCAACCGCGATTATAAACACTCCACTCCCTCCTTGGACCAGCGCTTCCTAGCTGCTCGTGGCTTGTGTAAAGACTAACTTCCGTACGTATGTGACTGTAACTAGGCCATACAATCTCAACTTCACTGGACAAGTTAGCCTAACGAGTGGAGATTTCTCTTTGTTCAACTGACCGTTACCAGATCCAAAGAAGACCACAGTGCAACCCAGTGCTCTCACCCTTTCCTGCAGAAGAACCTTCCCCACAACAGATGCCATCTTGCCTTAATATACGGAGGAGAATTGTTGCCGGATGCCCTTAGTAAGGGCTCGTAGGCAGATATGAGATAGAGCAGAAAAAGGTGACACCTCGCTGCTCCTACTGTTTGCGCTGTGACACTGCATTAGAGCACTGCATCAGAGATTTCATCATACAAAACCTGCAAATCTCAGTCTAAAAAATAAAATATTATCAACAGCAGCTCATGTGCATTTATGATCAATTATCCTTTAACATTATATTTTCACATAAACCTGTAAATAATCAAAGTTTGAGGTTTCAGAAACATTTAAAAACACAAAAAGTAATGACATGTAAAATGAAGAAGAAATACTTAAGATTCTGAACTATTTCTAGGTCAGCAAGGAAATCTGACCTTTTGTACAAACGAGTTATACTCGTTTGTACAAAAGGTCAGATTTCCTTGAGTTGTGTCCCTTCCATTGAAGCGTGCGCGCATGACACTCAGGTGGATTTGATCTACTCATCAGAGGCTCATTCAGGTAACTCATCTTTCAGCCAGTGTTCACCTGTTATCTATGGCTTTAAAATATAAATAAATATTGTTTCTTCTAAACTTTTTCTTTGTCAGCTTTTATTTATATGGCATATTCAGTTATTTTCATTTATTGAAGTGTCACAGTTAAGGAAGGCTGTGTTAAGTTGAGTTAAATTGCCTTTTTTGTGTTGTTTTTACATAAGTTTACATTTGGGCCACCAAAAATGTACTTCGGCTGCCAAAATTTAGGGGCTTGGTGGCCTGTGGGGCCAGTTCTTAAAAATATTAGTGTCTCTCCCTGGAAGGTAATGGACTCAGAGTCTGGTTTTGCTGCTGATAATACCATGAAGTATTGTTGTTGCTGCTTGTTTTGATTGTGTTTATCACACTAGACTGTTTTGTGTTTTGTCCAATTGCTTGGATTGCTGTGTTTTAACTCGCCATTGTCTGTGAGACCATGGGTTGCATTTTATTTATTGAAATCAGACTGTGGCCAATGAATACATTCGCGCACCACATTTCTGCTACTTCTACCCACGATCTCTTGTTTTTTGGTGTCTTCACCCTGGTGATCAGATAACTTGATTACAGCGCTCAGTTCTGTCCCCAAGTTAACTTATTGTTAGAGACACATGTCAAGCAGGCAGATGCCATTGACCATTGTCTCTGTTCAAATCTCGTGGTCACGTCCGACATCTTGACTGAAACTCTGGTGTGATGTAGAGATTCAAATATGCACTCAACAAAAAAAGTACAAAGAAACAAATACTGCTTTCTAACACTCTGTGTTTTTGTTCAACTTTTATTCTCAGATCGATGATAAGGAGTTTGACATTCCCCAAGTGGACACACCTCCCACACTGGAGAGCATCCTCAATGAGGTCAAGTACATGTTACCATTTGACCACTATACTGTTCACACACTGTCAACAATCAGTGACAACTTCTTGAAAGTATAATGGTCATTGTCAGTTTGTTCTCATTTTAATCAGCTTTGTATTATAGAGGGATAGCAGTGTCCAAGCCACTCTCTGTCAAGTGGCTCTTTTGCTGCCAGATGTTCCACTTTCACCAGCCAGTCCCTAACTTTGTCTGTCTTCTGTTTGGTGCTGGGCAGGTAGTGGACAGTAGCTTTATCAGAACTTTTACCACTGAAAACAGGTGCTTTGTCGTCCGGGAAACCAAAACAATGAGCTGCAAGAGTTTAAAATATATAATATTGATTTGATTTATGGAACAGGACAGTGTGCAGTATTAAGCATAAATGATGCACTGCACCAGAGTTAGCTTGAAGCTAATTTGCATCTATAGTCCATTACAATCAAAACATACAACAGCACATCAACAAACAGTACAAAGCAAAAAAAAAAACAACCCCCCCCCTCCCAAAAAAACAAAAAAACTACAAAGAACACACCATACAAAATACAAAGCTACACACAACAGCACATCACATACACCCACAATGTAAACTAGGCTCAGTGGTCACACAGCTGATTCGTCCTTAGTTGATTTTTTAAGGGGAAGTATAGAGTTGATGATAATTCTTAGTGGGTTCATTGCTATAAGCTAATCCTTTCACATTAGTAAGTTGATCCATTGTTAATATAAAAATATTGATTAGTGCAGCTTTAAGTAAAAATCATCATCTTGTCATTTTTCCAGTGTGTCATTTTTCCACATGCTGAAAAAACATATAATAAATGGAGACACAAGTAGAATGAAGACATTTGTAGCTGATAGAATTGATGAGGCGTCAGTTTGATATAGGTATGCCAGTTAGCAAACACTGACAATAATACTGATGTTGTCAGTGCTTGCTCTTCAGCTTACCTAAACCAAATTTGGCTATTAGTCATGTTCTTGACAATGTTCTCCAGTGACACATCTGTAATAAGGCTCCCCTCAGAAGCACAGTTATCTGTTATTGATACATACTGTATGTTAAAGTGAACAGTTTATTTTTCATGATTTCTACACTACAGTCTACATAATGCTAAAGTTTTGGGCACAGAGCTCCACAGACTAATAACAGCGATCACGTTTTCAGTCTCTGAACAGAAGTTCTGTGTCAGCTGTTGCTTTCAGTCCCTCCCTGTAAATTTTTCAAAGAACATCAGGACAAAGTCAAGAGGTTGTAATATGTAGTACAACAAGATAATGAAGCTGTAAACAGAACAGCATTCCTACACATGTGCAGTGGCATCTGCCTTACACAGAACTATTATCCAGAGAGTGAAAATGTGATTGCTGTTATCAGTCTTTGGGTACGGTAATTTGTTTGGAAGCAGCTCCAAACTCTTAGATATGAAGGAAAATGTCACCCTGTGCAGTAGTGTAGCTCACTGATGTGTTTTTAATAGTTTTTGGACAACAACAGAGGTCTGTGGCACAGAGGAATAAGATATATCAGGCTTTGATAGACACACAATACCTGTCAGTTGATCTATCTTGTATTTTTAATTATATAACTATAACGAAATTGGTTTTGGTTAAGTTTATTTTTTATGCATGCCCACTCTTTCTCCCTTGTGTGCTGTTGCTTTTTCGCTCCAAGGTGTACTGGGCAGAGTTGGGAGGATAAATAGAGAGAAATCATGGCAGAACAATTTTTATAAAGTGTGGAAAACAATTACGACCCCACCTAACCCCCGGTTTACGATGACATAGTCAATACAGGAAAGTTCCAGTGAGCAAAAAAAAAAGATGGGAACGCCTTTACCTGAGATGTGTTTGTTTTGTTGTCCTCTGTGCCTGCAGCTGGAAGATGAGGAGGAGCGGTTTGTGTTGGAGGATACCTGCGTGCTGAATACAGACAATATTGATGCTCACTCTTGTGACACCTCCTCTCTTGCCAGCTCTGACAGTGGAGACCCAGCACACCTCAAACGGCATGAACACACACACACACACACACACACACACACATACACACACACACACACTAGGGGTGAGAATCTTTGAGAATCTCATGATTCAATTAGATTCAGAATCTTTGGTGTCCGATTTGAATCGATTCTTGATCCAAAACCAATTCTTGACTGAATGAATAGAAAAGTGAGCACAATTTTCAGTCTATTGCTCCACTGTACTGTGTGCCAAACCAGTGAATGGTTTGGCACACAGTACAGATTCCATTGAAATATAATATGAGACATAACTGGCAATTAAAATAAATGATCTGCAGCTTTTTTATTTTATTTTAAAATATTAATTGCATTAATTAAAGAATTAATTAATTTGAATGCATCTTACAGTCTCATAACAAAATGAGGGGGAGGCAGAGTGCTCCACTCTGTTGTTATTAACGTCATGTCTCCTGCAGTGGAGAGCAGCCTCTCTGCTGCACCGTTAGCTCCGGGGAAAGCCATTGCTGTCCAAGACGCTGAGTGGGCGCAGGGTTTCTGAGGTGAAACAGACTGAGCACTGAGTTATTTTCCTCACTTCAGAGTTGGTTTAAGTTGTTTAAGTGCTGCAGTGTGTGTTGGTCAGCCAGTCAGTTTGTTACTACTGGAGTTCGGTGCTCCACTAACATTAGTCTCTGGATGATGGCGTAGAAAGCTCACAATATACATCATGCTCATCTTGCAAAGGTAATTATTTAGTCATTAAGTCAAGACATGCTTGCAACCACTGCCTTTTGTGAAGATGAATTACAAGATAAGATCTAGTGTGTGCATGCTGTAGACCGTCCAGGTGCTGCACTGCCTTCGCAGTTGAGTTTGACCTTTTTCGTTTCGTCAACATCACGTTATTAACTAACATTTAGAGAATTTTTGACACTCTTGAATCAATGCAGAATCATCCATGTCCACATTGCGATGCATTTAAGAATCGTTTTTCTCTCCGACTCCTAACACACATACATACAAACCTTCTTGTCTTTGCATATACAAGGTAATAAAATGGAAAATGCCTCCTTTATTTGTGTGTACGTATGTCTTTGTGGACATGTATACATCTGAAGGAAGAAGAGGACAGTGGATCTGAATGCGACAGTTCATGGATCTGTTCTTCGACACAGCCTGCTGAAGGGCATCTCTGCACAGATCGTCTCTGCTGCTGTAAGACACACACGCAGATGGTAACCTCAGTGGGCTTGAGTCACTAAACTGTGTCACTTGACCAAACAGCTGTCAATCAATCGGGATTCTATATTTGTGGGGGAAGATGGTTATCGGTTAGTAATTCTGTGATCCCACTCTAGTTTTGTTGCAGGTTCTGTGGATAAAACAGGTTTTATTTAGATGATTTATTGTTACAGAGGTCTTTATTTTAGCACTACTGTACCTACAAAATTGTTCTTGAAATTTGTTCCAATAGACTAAACCATCTAAGATTGATTTAAACATGAAGTAAACATCATAAAAACATGTGTATCTTTTCTTAAGGACAAAGTGGATGCTGGACTGCCAACTGCTATAGTGAGTATTAGTTAATTTAACTATGAATCCATTTGAATAGATATTATATTAGTTTAAAGGAAAATTTGGGAACATACTCTGTCACTCTTTCTATGAAATTTGATGGCTTACTGCATTATATGCCCTCAATGCATTTTATCAATTTCATAATTTATCTGAAGTGGCTTTAGAGACACAGGAAAGAAATTGAAGTTTAGAGTATTACAGAGGAGTTTTTACACATCTAAGCAGCCACAACATTTACACAGAACACTGTATTCAAGCATGAAAGTAGCGAAAGATGGAGGAGAGAAACAAAAGGAGAATGAGATGAGATTGTCATTGTGACAGAGGTTGGGTTTGCACCTGTGTCCATCACCTAGTATACTATCACCTCGTTTTGATTTTCTTTGTCTCTTCCTGACTTCCTATGATTAATTCTAAGCTTAATATTTTTTTGTGTTCAGACAGTGTCTGGTGTGATTGCGGTGGGAACATCTCATGGTCTGGCTCTGGTCTTTGGTGAGTCTTGACAATACTCCTTTTTATGTAGACAGTGGTGTAAAGAATACCTTAACATTTGAAACTTTTTACGATGCAAATACATCACATCCATCTAGCCATCCATCCCTCCATCACTCACTCACACTCACGACCAGTTGCTCTCATTCCCTCTTGCAGATCCTCACAAGCTCTGTGAGACTGGATGTATGGGTATTTACTTGCCTCAAAGCCACATACTTGGCTTTGTGCTTTTCACTGTGAAGCATCTGTGGTATAAATTGCATTCTGTTGTACACTGATGTTGTTGTTGTTCCTGCTGAGTCATAAATATAATTTCATAACATCCCAAAAACATCAACTCTCTTCAATAAAAAGCCTTATATGTCTATTGTCTATTTAATTTCAAGATTAATGCGAACATATATGGTTCAAAACAAGTCAAATTCATTTAGGGGCAAAGGTATGTTTCCCTTTTTTGTTTTAGTTTTACAATATATTCTGTGATTTGGAGAAAGCCTGCAGTGCAAAGACAGAGTGAAATTAAAGTAGCAAAGGTTTATGTGCATAACCAAAAAAGACCTTTAGCTACATCCTCAACACACACTCATCCACAGTCTCATTGATGGTAGCTTGTGCAAATACTCTGCTGCCCTCTAGTGTCTGGCCTTCACCTAAACACAGACTTATTGTACAGACGTAGCTGAAAATATTGGCACACTTCCACCTTTTTTTTTTTTTTTTTTTAAACTAAATTTTCTCTGTATTAAGTTGAAACTGACAGAAGTATATGGTATCCATCATTCTTTATTTCACATTGAATATAACTGGAACTTTGCTTTTGATTTACAACTTAACATATTATTTAATACAATAAAACAAATGAATATGGCTTGGCCAAAAATATTGGACCCTTAACTTAATATTTTGTAGCACAGCTTTTGGAGGCAATAACTGCAGTCAAGCGCTTTCTGTAACTCTGAATAAGGTTTCTAAAGCCACTCAAACTGCTCCAGTTCTCTGAGGTTTGATGGGTGCCGTCTCCCAACTGCAACTTTCAGCTCTTTCCACAGATGTTCATTTAGGATTCAGATTGGGACTCATAGCAGGCCACTTCAGAACGGTCCAACGTTTTCTTCTCATCCACCCTTGGGTGCTTTTCGATGTATGTTGGGGGTCATTATCCTGCTGGAAGACCCATGACCTGCGACTAAGACACAGCTTTCTGATGCTGGGCTGTATGTTTTGCTCCAAAATGCCCTGCTAGTGTGAGGTAGCAAAGCAACCTCAAAACATCACTGAGCCTCCTCCATGTTTCACAGCAGGCATGGTGTCCTTCTTTTTGAAGGCCTCATTTTTTCTTCTGTAAACATAGTATTGGCATGATTTACCATAAACCTCTAATTTTTTTCATTTTTCCAAAGCCCATTCTCTGAGAAGGACTGTGGCTTGTCAACATGCATTTTGGCAATGTCCAGTCTGACTTTTTTGTGTCTCCCCCTTAGAAGTGAGGTCCTCTTCTTGGCTACAGTTCCATGGGCCTTAAACTTCTTAATAATATTGGCAACAGTGGTCACAGGAACATCAAGCTCTTCGGAGGTGGTCTTGTAACCTTTATGTTGACTGTGCTTGGCCTTTTTTCTAATGTCTTCAGACCACTCTCTAGTTTTCCTTCTGTTTTCCATGTTCAATCTGTGACAAAACAGCAGAGTGAGTTATTTTCTCTTTTTAAACTGGCTGCATGAGTGATTATAAGAAAACGCCTGTGATACTAATTAAAACACAATAGTCCACTTAAAGTATCACTACAAATCAGTTATTTCTTACAACTTCTAAAGGGTAACAGGCTATTTTAGAATGTCTTTGTAGAATAAGCATGAATTCAATTATTTTTGTTTATTTTGTTTAATTTTTGTTCCACTGCAAATCAAACATAGACATGCATTGATAATAAAATATCTGAATTTCAACACTGTTCAGGGTGAATGGTGCATGATTTTAATAAAATGCAAGGGTACCAATAATTTTGGCCACGTCTGTATCATTAAGGCAAGATACAATTCCTCTTACAATATCAAGGTGTTGTTGTTCACATTGCACGAACAAAAACCATGTCATGAAATTCAAAGTCCTCTCACACAGATGTCTTGGGCCTTGTCTTCTGATAACGATCGACCTTAGAAGTTAAGAGTGAATGGTGTCAGACACGAGTAAAAAATCTTTTTTTGTATGGCATGATTTGGAAAAAAAATGTTTTTCTTGCCATAACTATTCCTCCTGTTCATACTGACCATTAGCAGATCCCTCCATAATACACTTACAATGTAAGTGATGGAGGCCAAAATCCACAGTGCTCCTTCTGTCCATTCAAGCCGTCCAACTGAGTCAAGCCAAGTAGTTATCTTTCATTGTCTTTTTAGTGGTAATGTCCCTCTTTTTGTTACTATACTTCCACCGCAGCTCAACAGGGAAACACTGTCTGAGGAAACGCAAAGAGGGAATTTGATGCTAAAAACACTGTAAATGTGGCAGGTATCCTCTTGATATAACTCACTCAGATTGGCTGTATTTGGACCTAATTGCTGACCCCTGGTCTGCAGTCCTTACCATTCATGTTATTGGGTGGAATCCGGTTTGAGAAAGTAAACTTTAATTGATTTATCTGCTGCTCAATGCAGACTTAACTCTGAAGATCATATTAAACTACAATTAAGCAATTGCTGTTCCTACAAGTTACATGAATATACTTCATCTTATCATCATTTGTATTAGACTTGCTGTAAGTGTGAGACAAACAACATACACACGTACACAATGTACACACCATACATAGAAAGAAAACAGAAGATATGGAACCTGAGAATGTACCACCGGACAAGTGACATTTCAGTCAGAAGAGATGAACTGAAGATGTAATCACTTTAGTTTCAAGCATATTATTAAGCCAAATTAAATGTGCATGATTTCTGTTTGTAAAAAAAATTATAAATTCTTAGATAGTTAAATTTTATTTATACATAGACAAAAACAAAGATGACATTATTTGATCAACACACGTCTTGTTTTTTATTTGTAATTAGCCATCAATTAAAACCATCCTTTATACATCCAGTATTTATTTTAGAATCTTTTGCACTCATATTTTAGATATAGTGATTAATGTGTTAGTGACATTAAGTGACCAGCTGTTGAGCTTCACACATATTTAAAAGATTTTATCACAATTATTATAATCATTTCATATGGCTTACATAACAAGAGTACAATCTTTTTTTTTTTTAACTCAATACATGCCAGTATCACTGATGTCCACCCTCAGGACAGCTTCACCGGAGTCTGACATGGAGGCACTGACAATAACATAATCGCCCTGAAAAGAAATGCAGGAGCCATCAGCCTTTGCTCTTACAAAATTATTTTCACTTCCATTATACATGATATCATAAAGATTGTAGTCACAATTGTTGCCTCTATCAAATATCCCCACGGCAAACCAGTTGGAGTAGAGGTTTCGGTCGTAGGGCACAGAGAACATAACAGCCATGACATGGCTGTAGTCGTTCAGGTCAGCATTGAAAAGGTCATAGGTGAAGACGCCGACTGCGCCAGTTGCAGCACCGGTGGTCTTGTTGAACAATGCACTGGCAGCGGAGCATGGACCCACCATGGGCGGCAGAGGGACCTCACAGCAGCCACTCTCAATGAACACCCTGAACACACAGACACAACCTATCAGACCGATTCTTACAGAAACCTTTTTTGTGTGTTTTTTGTGCCTTCCTACAAGCACCCTAACCCAACAAGTAGCCAAAACAAATTGCATAACAACACTGCAGTTCAGTCAGCTAACTCCCATAGAATAGATTATTTAAATGTAGAATATGTACAGAATTAATTTCTAGGTTCTGACCTTGCTGCTCCCTACATGGAAACATCAAGCTCAGCACAGCACAGTGACAAAACTACCCCAAGGGGAAGGTGGACTCAGAGCCTACAGGTTGATGCTAGTAACAAATAATATGAAATGTGGATGAAATGTAACAAATTGAAATAAAAGGGGCAGCCTATTTATTTGGCAGTCACACACACAATATTTCATAAGCAAAATGCTCCAAATACTTGAGTACTCAAGTTGCCTGAGCTTGCTCGCAGGCTTTTCGTCATTTATAGTATGTCAGGCCAAATGCCCACTCTAGAATTCACTATGTGGGTAGATTTGAAAAAATGTGAACCTAGGCCACCAGGGTGCCCATACAAGAAGCATTTTGTTTGCAGGTAAACATGCCTGGCCAAAAATAAATTAGAAAGTGAAATTACATGCATGTCACATGCTATATGGATTTTAAAACCTAAAGCCCTTTGCTGCAAATTTTTGATTTGGGATACATAGATAAAATTGACTTGACTCTGTGACAACAATGCAGCCTTAAAAGTAAAAACAGGTGAACACACTAGTAATTAATGAAAAGCTTGGTGTAGCCAATAACCTTAATAATACTGGAAACTAAAACTAAAATAAACATCATGAGCTCATTTTCCAACACCATTGATGAGTAGTTGACTTCAGTAAATCATATGTCCTGCAGGCGTGTTCCTAAGTTTTTCCCCTGGACACTTATCTGGTTGTGTAACATTTTGCAGCACATTGTGTTGTGTATATTTTAGCAATACATTACCTTGGGTTGGCAAGAGTGTAACAGCCAGAGTTGTTGTTGATCTCAACTGAGCAGTTGCGATGAGGCATTGTAATGAGGTGTGGAGCAATGGCAGGGAAGCAGGCTGGCTGTGAACTAGAGACAAACCGGGCAGGATCAGATGTCTAAGTTAGACATTCTAAATTGAAATTGTAATCATGTCTTGTGAAAGACAAATACAAAGGACAATGATGATAAGAGTAAGAAGTATTTCGTCCCAAATATGTTTCGACTTCTTTGTATCTTGGCAAGACCTCAGCTATTCACATTGACACAAGTTTTTCAAGACTTAAGAACTTTAGAATTAAAGCCTTTAATATGGCGCACAGTGTCTAAAAGTTTTTTGAACGGACTAAATCTGCTTTCTAAGCACAAAGACAAACACACAATCACAAAGTGACTTCAGAGGAGGTCCTGGATTTCTTCAGCTCAAAAAAGGGCAGAGACTGGGCCTGCCATTATGAGATATGCAGCTTTTAAATTTATTCAGTGTCACATCCCCCGAAATGAAGTCCTGCTTACGCCCCTGGTAATAATTATCTGTTTTCTTGATAGTATTTTCAAAGTTAATTTCATCTCATCTCATAAATATACTAATCCAAACATGTTTCGTGTCTAGATGTATTATTTAGATTCTAGCTGTACAGTGCCTCTACATTTTTGAAAAAGTAGTGTTCTTAATTTTTTCAGTTTGTGACCAATTTTTAGTTTATTATCTTGGACTCAGAAAGCTCATACTTGATCTTGATTTAACCTAAACTTAGACTATAAAGATTTTATACATCAATAGTTTAAGAAATGACTAAAACTAGAGTAAAATGTTAATGGTTTTCTTTAACTGAGACAAAATTAAAATTTTATTTTTTCTTTTTGAATAAAAATTGAAAATAAGATGAATGAAGTTGTTAAGACTATGTCAAACTCATATGGACTTGATCTCAAGACTAAGACAACCTGATTTTAAAATAGACACAATTACCTATAGACTGGTGAGAAGAGGAAACATTTTGGCGTATAAACTTTGCATACAACTTGTAATGAAACTAAACATGTCTGTGTGGAAATAAATTTCATGAAACTTTGCAGTGTAAGCCTCATTAACTCACAGTAGTAAAGCTGAGATAAAGTCACTAATGCTTACTGTCTAAATGTGACACATTATGTGAATATAGGAATACTTGCCTTTTTCGGAAATTGAAGCGGTGATAAGTTTGTTTTCTCTAATACTGGTGATCTGCAGAGTTAAAAAAAAAGCCGAAAACAGTTTTTTGAGCTACCAGGTTGTTGTCCAGGTTTCAGGCAGGATGTGGTGAAGTCACATTGCTCATGAGCTGCTCACACACTGGGTTTTATTGACTCAGGTAATCAGAACCTTTAGGCACCCGTTGACTCCCTCCTTATCTCCTGTTCATTATCAGCTCTCCACCTTCCTCTGTTCCCGGACCTTTCCTCCACTTTATCACCTTGACACAATTGAACCAAACTGATTGCATCAATGCAGGCTTTTGTTTGAAGCCTTTTTAAAATGGGTATTCACTATTTGTACAGGGCAGGACATCAGGAGTGCAAGGACTTACTGGTGTGCCATGTTCACAGGGTAACACAACAAAACAGAATATGAGGAAGGGCAACACAGTTAATTCACTGAACATGAAATGGGAATTGAGGTAATATGGCACCCTTTTTGAAAGCTAGAGTCAAGACAACCACAAAAACTATCATCAGTTCCTCTGCTTTGCACATGGTGATTTTGTAATTAAACGTCCATGTCCTGGATGATTAGTTATTAGCATTATTTGCATTCTTCACAAATGATCACTAAACCAGATATTTTTTACTTATCAGGTATCTGATATATCAATATAAATTAAAACACATTTTTTTCACCCAACTATGTAATATAAGATATCTTATTGATAATATAAATTAGAACAATTATCTTATTGCATGATTGAAAATCCCATGCCATGTAAAACTGCACTGTGTGTAACAGCCCAGCAAACTGAGACGTTGTATGTTGAGACATATATGTTGTTTGAATGTCCCTTCAAGATGTCCCGTAATGGTTCAGAAATGGTTCAAAAATACAAGTTGTGCTGACATTAGTTACATGGACATCAGCTAGATGTCCATGTAACTAGTGATGTACAGTGTGCAATCTGCATTTATACATCCATATGTCTAGATTAAGAACTTGGTATGCTATACTTTTTTTTCTTCTTTTTTATTATTTTAACTTCATCAATCCACAGTGCTTGTTTCCAAAATGCATCAGGCTTCTTTAGATGTTCTTTTGCATAATTCTGACATTGAATTTTATGATGAGGACATGAAGGTCTTTTTTGTGCAAGCATCGCTGCACAGTGGAACAGTGCACCACCACTCCTGAGTCTGCTAAATCTTCCTGCAGGTTTTTTGCAGTCAGATGGGGGTTTTGATTTGCCTTTCTGACCAGCATATGAGAAGTTCTCTCCAAGAGTTTTGTTGGTCTTTCAGATCTCATCTTGACCTTCATAGTTCCCTTAAATTGCCATCTCTTAATTACATTTCACACTGTAGAAACTGAAAGTTGACAACACTTTGCTATCTTCTTGTAGCCTTCCCCTGCATTGTGGGCATCAATAACTTTGTTTTCAGAGTCTTACACAGCTGCTTAGAGGAACCCATGGTTGGAGTTTTTGCACAAGGTTTGAAGAGTTTGAGTATTTGTAAAGGTTTGAAACTGGCACCAGTTGACATTTTCTAATGACAATTGTTGACATGCCTCAGGCCTAACAAGCTGATTAAGGTCTGAGACCTTGTAAAAAGAATTTGAGACCTCAGAACTCTAGGGTGCCCAAACTTTTGCATAAACCACAATGATGTTCTTATTTTTGTTCAATTTATGACATAAAAAGTAACTATGCATTAAATTTGCAGAAAATATTGTGCTTTTTCCCCCATATCCTAGGGAGGCTTTGTTTACATCTTTTCAATACAAAAATCACAAAATATGTTATTTCTCAAAGGGTGGCCAAACTTGTGCAAGCAACTGTAAGTCAGTAGCGATAAGTGGCCAACTAGTGTTGTGGAGCTGTAACTTCTACAAAAAATGACTGGAACGTCATGTTTCTGCATTCAGTCCTTTACTGAACAAACTGCGCATTATTACATTGAAAAAACACACAGTATTGTACTGCTTACATATATCTTGTGCCAACAGAACTTTTCTCAAGCTTACTTCCCTTTTCTGCTTGTAACTCTGGTCTAAAACATTACTGCCACCTTGTGGTCTGTATTAGTCACTGTTCATAATCTTTAACTCCTTATACTACAAATAAATGTCTCCACATTTGTAATATTTAACCTTTATAACTGCATATTTTTAACTGTATGAATTACTGTATCAATGAACTTAAGATACAACAAGTGTAAAATAACATGACATGGATTGGTTTTCCTCCTTTCCTCCCCAATTTTTTGAGCCACCAGCCACCACTGACGCACATACACACATTTTAGGCATGGCCCAAACTATTGGAGGCCATGGCTCCAGGTGTTTCTGTGCCTCAGCTAAAGTGACCAGCTTAGTTTCAGTAAGATTAAAATTTCTAAATACAAAGAGGTTTCAGCCCTAGTTCAAAGCTGTCAAGCTTGGTAGCAGTTTGCTGAAAGAAAGCATAAGTAATTTTAACAGAGAACTGTATACATAAAATGTAAAAGGCTGCTGCTCTTGACTGATACAAAAGGAATGAGTTCATATTGTGATGTTGTTTTGGTTTTTGCTGGGGCTGAGGTTTCAGCAGTGCTGACCTGTGTTTCTTTGTATTGCTGTCCAAATGATGCCTGGGCAGGAAAAGGTATGAACATCCCTGTCAGATGCTTAATGTTGTTCATTTTGTGCTCAACCTGATGGGCGCTGATGTCTGTTTAGCTTTGGCCAAGCTAGTTTGATGCATGCTTTGTCATTTGATTTGGTTATTTTCAGTTAGCAGATTTAAATTGCCTTTTCTGTTCTTCATTTTGTGCCATTGCATTGTGTTATTTTTTACTATTTGATTCTGTTTTTACACTGTTAAACGTGAGGATGGGGGAAAACCTTGAGTTTGTCTTTTTTTTTAATATATTTGACCGACTACACGTTTTTTTTTTTAAGACCGTACCCCTGCTTCTGCAGTTAACTGTCTGCTTCATCTTCCTCTCCAGATACCAACCAGGCTCTGCGGCTCTGTCTGGGTACCAAGGCAACTGGGGCAGAGTTTGGTGCTGTGTCCGCCCTAAGCATCAACCACGACTGCTCACGACTTCTCTGCGGGTTTGCCAAAGGACAGGTACAGTCCCAGCCACTCAGTTGCCTTCCTCAGCCAGAGGCTTTATGGCTGCCAGTCATTTTTCAGCTATTGTCTAGCCACTGCCACAGGCTCACAGTAGTTGCTGGAACTTTTAGAATGTTTGCAGCCCTTGTAGTTATCAGAATCGGAATCATCTTTATTTGCCAAGTATGTTTACACATACAAGGAATCTGACTCTGGTTTAGTGGCTCACACACAACTCAGCACAACAAAGCACAACAATGTTCAGAAAAATATACAAGGAATGTCTATTAACAGGTGAAACCATTTCTGTGAACTGTAAAGAGGATACAAATGGTGAAAAGAAATGAAGAGTGCACAGAGAGATGAGATAAATATTGAATGGTAAAAAAAAAAAAAAGTGACATGTTACTTTGCACATGTAGTAGGTGGTTATGTATAGTATATACAGCCTGTTCAAAATAAAGTAATGAATGAAATTTATTGCACATTTTGATTTAGACTAAAATAAATATATATCATTTGTAGGTACAGTGGGTATTATAGTGTTACAGGGTTATTGCACATTGCCTGAGGTAAATGTTCATAAGTGTGATGGCGAGGGGAAGAAACTGTTCCTGTGTCTGGTGGGTGATCCAGACCAGACAGTAATGGATGTGTAGAGAACAGACTCGATAATTGTGGTGTAAAACTGGATCAGCAGCTCCTGTGGCAGGTTGTACATCCTGAGCTGGCGCAGGAAGTACATCCTCTGCTGGACCTTTTTGATGACTGTGTTGATGTTGGACTGCTGTTGAGTATGATGATGGGGGGGCTCCTCCTGAAATCCAGTGTCATCTCCACAGTTTTGAGTGTGTTCAGCTCCAGATTGTTGCAACTGCACCACAGGGCCAGCTGTTCAACCTCCTGTCTGTATGCAGACTCATCTCCATCTTGGATAAGGCAGATGACGGTTGTGTCATCATGCACATATTTTTAACGACATAAACCCTGATCTTACCCTCAAATTTTACTTTACACCTGCATTAGCTGTTTTTTTTTGGGCTACTTGGGGGCAGCAGAAACAAGTTGTGAACACAGCATGACATACTATATAATCAACTGATATTTTGCACTAGTTACCAAACAGTTGCTTATTTACACATTATTCACTCAGTTACAGTGCAACAATATCATTCATTTGGAGTTTTTGTTTCTGTCCACCTGGAGAGAGTAAGTCCAATATTCACTCTCTTTGAGCTCTGTTTTTGCTTTGTACCAACTCCTGAGGGAAATATCTGGCTCTTTAGCTGATAAATGCTTCATTATGTTCACCAGCTTTTCGCTAACTGTGTCTGTTTGGTAGCGTACAGTGGGTTTTTAGAGCTTTTTCTCTGAAAATAGCTGCCTTCTGCGGCCAAAAATCACACTGAGAGCAGTGAGAGTGAATCAAATCAGCAAATTTGCAGCTGAACAGCTAAACAATGAGTTGAAACTCACTATAAACTCGCTATAAAGCTCTGTAAAGCTGAGGGGAGCTGTAGAGTCGCTGATTGTTCTCTGTAGGTTCATCAATGCACACCATGCCTCTCACATAACACACTGTCATTTCACACGATATAATGAAAAATATTGACTATAGCTGCTTTAATGACTTTAAAGCAGAGAACAAAATTAGCACCGGCCACTAGCCAAATGCTGATAAAATATGCAAGTGGCTGGTAGATTTGCCTCACTCACTAGCCAAAAAAACAATAGTAGCCAGGTTAAAAATACCATACAAGTTGATGTTAAGAGAAAGTTAATTATGGTTAAAAGATACGTCATAAATATGGTTAAAAAGCTATTTCCTAAAAGATTAAAAGGTTCAGTGGATTAAAAAAGTTTAAAAAAATATATATAGTTGTATAGTTATAAATATTCTGTTTTATTGTGAATGGTAGTAAGAGGACGTGGTATTCCAGAGTAAGTTTAATACTAGTCATTCATTGGTTGACATGGATTGGATCATGAAGATGTGGGGGAAGAGAGACAGAGAGAGGGGCAGTAGAGTGTGAGCGAAGTCAGGTGGTTTGACGGACTGAGTGGCGACGTGTACGTAGTGTTTACAAACAAATATGTAGTTGGTATCTCAGATTATCTACTCGACAGTCTTTGCCAGGGTGCTCATTTTATATATTTTCTGCGAGCAGCTGTAGGCACCTCTACTCAAAGTTTGTTATACAGTTGTTCACGTTTGTTTGTTTATTAGCTCATTAGCCAAACTTGTTTTTGTTAGCATTCATTAGCAAAGTGTATGGACTCATAGTCACTATAACTAACACACATATTAGTATACTTGGAAACCCTGAGGATTTACCAGATAGTGCTATGAGCTACTAAGTCAACGCTCATCTATGGACTTCTGTGTCATCTTGTTCCTCCCTGGAGACTGAGAGGCTGGTATAAACTGCAGGTTGGTGTCAGACTTCATGACCAAGGTACCACATATGATATTGTTGCTCTTTTGAGTGTAGCAGCCAAATAGTTTTGGGCCTCTCTGTTCCCAAGCATGGAATCAAGCCTGCAACAGGCTTTTTTATTTTAATATCTGCTGGCTTCTGTGTGGTGTGTGTGCTTGTTGAATGTGGGCCCACTAATTTTGGGGTAAATTTAAACCAGAGGTAATCTAAATTTCACTTGGAGTATGTTGTTTTACATTTGAAGAGAATTATTGCTGTAACTCAAGTTATTGAAAGAAAATAGAATGTGAAATTTGAAAGAGACTAAATATTATTTCATTGTTTATTTGGGAAATTTTGCAAAAGTAAATAATAGAAGTTCATTATTTCTAAAACTTGTGATGTTTGGTTATTTCTTTTACTTAAGGTATTTAAACAGTAGATATTAGTGACAGTTTGTTAAAGGAGTGATACACTTATTTCCTTGCAGTAGTCTAATTCCTCAAAGGTAGACTACCTTGTATAGATTTGTTACAAGGGTTAAATAAAGGGCTCCCGTGGCTCAGGAGGTAGAGTGGGTCGTCCACTAATCAGAAGATCGGTGCTTCGATTCCCATCTCCTCCAGTCCAATGCCGATGTGTCCTTGGGCAAGATACTTGACCCCAAATTGCTTCTGATGGCTGTGCCATCAGTGTATGAATGTGTGTGAATGGTTAGTTTCCTCTGATGGGCAGGTTGGGACCTTGCATGGTAGCCCCTGTACCTATTCTGCATAGGAATGTGTGTGAATGGGTGAATGTGATTTGTAGTGTAAAAGTGCTTTAAGTGGTCAGAAGACTAGAAAGGGGCTATACAGGTACAATCCAATTACCATTTACCATAAAACAGTCTAACAAGTGTGTTACAGTTCATTAGCAGTGAATAAAGGGACTCAAGACAATAAAAAGCATGTATAGACAAAGAGAAATAGGGTAACATCTAAGTATTATATATTGTACATTAAGTTAGTTGATTTAAAGAACTCAGGGCCCTTCCCTGATTAGACTAGGTGAGCTACACAATGATAATCTATTGAGTGGCTTGTAAAATTTGAATATTCACTAGCCAAATGGCCGATGGACAAAAAAGTTAATTTTGAACCCTGTTTTGAAGTCACCAGTTATTGTAATTTTAAAGATGCGCTCATAAAGGTGGTCATTTTTTAGAAAAAGAATAGAAATGGGTCTTTATAGCTCTAGTTATGAATGGTTGAACATTATATCTCCACGTAGTGCACAATTTTTCACTTGCCTGCATCAGCTTGCACCTGATTTGTATCTGAACAGAAAGCAGAACTACAGGAAAATATATTGAGTTGAAGTGAAAGGAAGAAGAAGTGAAATTTTATCATATGTTATTCCACAGTTATTAGGCTATAACTAAGACATTTGGATTTTAGATTTGTTCAGACACAAAATCATGTGCTAAAACTGCATGCAAAAAACAGCGCTTATATCATGAGAGTGCATGCTACATACACCTGTCTCCCTCTCTTTAACCATTTGCCAACAGTAATTAAAGTGTGTTTTAACATTGAATGGTGGGCTGTTTGGCAGACCTGCCAAATTGTAATTGTGTGAATTATTGTAGGGGGAGCTCTCAAGATGTGTTCAACAGGTTGATCGCAGGTCATTTTCTGTTGAACTATTACACTTTAAATCCTGTCTGTCTGTCTGTCTGTCTGTCTGTCTGCATGATTAGATTACGATGTGGGATCTAGCTAGTGGAAAGCTTCTGAGAACTATCACTGATGCCCACCCTCCAGGGACAGCAATACTGCATGTGAAGGTATAACACATGCACACACACACACACACACACGTTTGCACATGCTTGTGATCCTTCGAACATAACATGCGTGTACATGTACACGTGAAAAAATATTTCCGAACAAGAAGTTGATGGTCTGTTTCCTGCACAAGGTATTTATTTTAGAATTTACCGAGATGGATACAGTAAACATAAAAAAATGGACCATATTTACTAAGTTTATCATTTTAAGCCCCTGTAAGGGAATGTGGCTGTATTGTGTTGTGGCCAGAGTCAACACTCAAGCCAGAACAGACCTACAAACAGCCATGACTAAAGAAACAGACAATAATGAAAATTTACAGTGTAATACACACAGAAATTGATCTTGATGTTAAATGGGTTTGATGCCTGATAACTTTCATCTAATTTCTGTGCCTTATTATTGTTTCCCTGTATTTGTGTCTTTAGTTCACAGATGACCCAACTCTTGCAGTGTGCAACGACAGTGGAGGATCAGTTTTCGAGCTGGCTTTCAGGTACATTACTCTGCTTTCATTGCTTAAATGAAAATACTATTACATAAAATACCAAAGTACCATTAGATCATTCACACACTTGCCTTCACTCCTTAAGTAGTTCGTAACAACCAATCTTAAAGATTGCATTGGTACTAGGAGTCTGTTCTCATTCTTATTCTGATGAATGGTTGAATTTAATTATGCTGTTGCTGATGTTATCATGACTAGTTTGGAACCAATGTTGTCTGTTTTTATTTTGATTGTATTAATTAATGTGAAATAATGAAACTGTAAGAGTTAGAACTTTAGTTCTTTTGAAATGTGGAACTGTACAACTGTATGGAAGCACCATGCATCCACCAAAGAAAAATAAATTGGAGGCTGTATTTTGTAAATATGGCCTCTGTATCTTATAATCATTACCTATCTAACTTATCTATCTTAATTTTTTTATTAAATAAAAAAGTTTATAATATGTGGAATTACGAGAAAACTATCTCAACATTAAAGCTGCAACCAGTGATGAACGGGCCCTCGCGCCTCCACGCACGTCAGGCCCTAATGTTCATCAAGTTTATTTTTAGAAAAGTAAAGACTTTTAATCCATATGACCTGGTCAATGTTTGATTGAAATGTGTACTGTCAGGTGTGGAGAGACAATAAGTAACCGCAGCTGGACACAGAAAAATACTCATATTTGAATGGAGAGTGTGAGCGAACCGCTAGGTGCTTGGGCCCTAATAAAGGAAAAAGTACAGAGCTACAAATTTTAGTTTTGATTTTATTTTTCTGCAGCACTTTATCACTTAACTGTCACTCTCAATCAATGAGCTCCATTCAACTCCCACAACCTCCCCCCCCCATTCTCTCTCTCTCCCTCTCACTTTTTTGTAGGAAATTTCATCACGAATCCATTGATACAGGTTTCAAAGTGGTCAGACTTATAGTTTAGACATCAGAACCATTTGTTTGACACAAAGTCCATGCCCAGAGATTGCCTCCCCATTCCTTTACATTGTAAGCTGTGATGTGGCACTGCAACTTTCAGGGCTTATAAAATCCAAACCGTTCGAGTTATTACAAAGTTTTTAACAACTTTTTTTCAGCACAGTGTCATAAGTCACCTATTAAAGTTTGCAGCCAATACCATTAACGCCCTAGGAGGAGATAGCGTTTGTTCGGGGGCCAGAATTGGGGCAAAGTCTTATTTTGAAAGGCTAATTACAGACTTCCTGTCGGATTTAGGTTTGGGGTGTCAGCATATGTTGTGTAGGTCTTGATGAGACAAATAATTGAGTTTTGGTTTGATCTCTCTATGACATTCCTGCAGGCTGTGGTGGCCATTTTCGTTACATAGGTGGCGCTAGAGAGCACATTTTGGCACTTTAGAGGTTAATTTTTACATTTTATCAAATTTTCCACCAAACCTGATGTGTGTGCCAAATTTTTGAGCATGTTTAGGGGGTCAAATTAAGGGTTGAAGTGGCGTAATAATAAAGGAAGAAGATGAAGAAACAACACACGAAATACAATAGGGTCCACGCCCTTAGGTTGTCAGAATTCATCATAACGACTTCAAAATTAGTGTGCGTCATCTAGACTAGCTTATGATCAAAAGATTTAGCTATCATTGAAGCGTGTTGCCATGGCATGGCGTTGAGTTTTGATGTTTCGCCATGACAGAGGAAATTGCTATAACTTAAGTGTAAATGCTCCAATATGGACCAAACTTTACATGTTTGATAAGAGTCCCGGCCTGAGTGATGCAAACTGGCTGAATAGCGCCCCCTACAAAATTTCAAGGAAGCAACCCCAGCAGCAGGCAAAATAGTGGATAAAGGAAGTGATGTTAATCTCCATCTTGCACTGTCTGACAACAGCCCGGGTCTGAAGACATCCACATGCCCGTGACAGAAGCCCTTTGACTGCGCCACGCCCTGACATACGCAAAGGTGCGAGGGCCAATTCAATGCTGCTTGCAGCTTTAATAATTATTATTATTGATATTATTATCATTGATATGATACAGCAAAAATGAATAATAATTGATATGATATATGATTTTATTTAAGGATTGCAGACACACAAAATTCTAAGGGATACCATGTTAAGGTGTGTCATGGGAAATTGCTGATCACTCAATAAACACACAAAGAGAGCATTGTTAGGTCATGAAATAATGTAATCAAATAATACAATCAGAAGTATAATGCATCATAGTTCTGGAGACAAAGATACATACCACCTAGCTATCTTTTCTTTGTCTGAAAGGTTGGCACTTAACCAGTCCCTTAAATACTACTTGTACAGAATTTAAGACATCTGTTTACTAACCTTACAAGTCAGCAACCAACCCTCAGATAGAAACATAAGTCAAAAGTTCAGCTAACCTAGGAACAGTCTTTCTTCACGACCATATATGACAGTACATAAGCATGCACCAAGTAGCATCACAAAATAACATTACTACTATATTAGATTAAGGACAAACCACACTATCCTCTAAAAGCTTATCAGTTTTACACATAAACATCTACATAACTATAGTTTATCTTATCACTGGCTCAGGTAAGGGTATAACAGAATAAACTTAACTGTTAAACACACAACTGCCTCATCTTACACAGCAAAGAACTAAGTTTAGAATAGACATAGCACAGAGGAATTTAGAACATGCGTGAAACACAAACTAACACTAAACTGAACTTAAACACTATCTGAAACATGTATGATATATTCAAGAAATACATCAAATGATAACCTATTATTCAGTTTTCTTTTACAGGTAAAAACACAGAAAAAAACATACAGTACCAGTCAAAAAAGTTTGGACACACCTACTCATTCAAGGATTTTTCTTTATTAGGGCCTGAGCCCCAAATGGGCGAAGACCCTCTTATATGTTGTGTTTCTTTCTTTCTTTCTTTATTATCTCGCCACTTCAGACCTAAAAACTCACCAAATTTGGCATGCACATCAGGTCTTGTGAAAAAATTGATAAAATGTAAAAATTATCCTCAAAGTGCCAAAATGTGCTCTATAGTGCCACCTATGTATCTAATATGGCTGCTTGGCCTGTAGGAATGTCGTAGAGAGATCGAACCAAAACTCTATTTGTCTCATCAAGACCTACAAATCATACACTGACACCCCTGACCTAAATCCAACAGCAAGTCCGCAATATGCCCATCAAAGTACGACTTTGCACCGATTTTGGACCCCCAAGAAATGCTATCTCCTCCTAAGGCGTTAATGGTATGGGCTTCAAACTTGAATACATGAGTTATGACACTGTGCTGAACAAAAGTTGTTAAAAATTTTGTAATAACTCGAACGGTTTAGATATTGTAAGCCCTGAAAGTTGTAGTGCCACATCACACCTTACAATGTAAACCAATGGAGAGGCAATCTCTAGGCATGGACTTTGTGTCAAACAAATGGTTCTGATGTCTAAACTATAAGTCTGACCACTTTGAAACCTGTATAAATGGATTCGTGATGAAATTTCCTACAAAAAAATGTGATTTTTAATGTAGGATTTGGCCAAAGTCATGGGATTTATGAGGATATTTCACAAGCAGAGTGATATTCTCCTGTCCAACTGAGAGGGAGAGAGAGAGAATAGGAGGGGGGGGGTTGGTGTGGGGGTTGAATGGAGCTCATTGAGTGAGAGTGATAGTTTAGTGATAAAGTGCTGCAGAAAAATAAAATCAAAACTAAAATTTGTAGCTCTGTACTGCAGTTTTTCCTTTATTAGGGCCCAAGCACCTAGCGATTCACTCACACTCTCCATTCAAGTATATGAGTATTTTTCTGTGTCCAGCTGCAGTTACTTATTGTCTCTCCACACCTGACAGTACACATTTCAATCAAACATTGACCAGGTCATGTGGGTTAAAAGTCTTTTACTTTTCTAAAAATAAACTCGATGAAAATTAGGAAATTAATTTGTTTTACACACAAACTCATCAAAAGTTTTCAAATTATTAATTGAAATTACAGTGAAATGGCCCAAAACTTGCATAATTTTGGTGACACAGGTGTGAGCAAGACAGACATGTCTCACCCTGCAGAAAATTCTCATCCTCACACCGTTGAGATTTGATGTTTCGCCATGACAGAGGAAGTTGCTATAACTTTATTGTACATGCTCTAGTCTGCACCAAACATGGCATTGACCAACTCACCTCCTTTGTACAAAAGATCAGATTTCCTTGAGTTGTATCCCTTCCATTGAAGCATGCGTTTAGATCACCCTCAGGTGGATTTGATCTACTCATCAGAGGCTTGTTGAAGTAGCTCGACTTGTAGCCAGTGTTCACCTTTTTTAAATATAGTTGTGCCTCTAGCTACCAGCAGATCATTGCTTGCAATGTAATAGTGGGAAATGTGGCATCAGAACTAAGCGAAAGTGTCAGAAGTCAAATTGTTATTCTAAGCGGGGGCTAAGAGGGGCTTTCTCAGTTTCAAATCATGGCTAGACTAAAGGTTTCTAAGGGGCAGTGCATGGAACTCTAAAACACTTTGCAGAAACTGGATCAGTTGTATCCAAAGCACGATCAGTCAAAAGTGACAATGCCATCAGAAGATCAATACATCAAGCATCAAGTTCCCTGAGAGATAGAAAATCAACTTAATTTGCTAAATTTAAGAATGCAAGACTCAGCAAATGTACTGTCAAAAGAAGGCTATCTTGTAGTGGTCTCAGAGGAGCAGTTTTTAAACTACTTCTTAGGGGGGGGGGAACAAGACTAAACACTTGGGTGGGCTAAGAAATACCAGAATTTCACAGTGGATGACTGGAAAAAAAGTCCCATATACTGATTAATCCAAGGTTGAGATTTATGGCAGTAACAGAAGGGTATATGTAAGGAGACAAACAGGAGAGAGAATGATACCGCAGTGTATCAAACCAACAGTGAAACATGATGATAGGAATATTTAAGTCTGGGGGTGTTTTGCCTACTCTGGAGTTGGACACCTGCACCAAATCGACTCCACCCTGACCAAAGAGAAGTGCAAAGTCATTCTTCAGAGACATGATATACCCTCTGGTTTGAATCTTTGTGGAGAAGGATTCATACTGCTGCAGGATAATGACCCAAACACACTTCAAAGCTTTGCAAGAACTACTACCAAAGAAGACCAAGGTGTCTGACTGTTATGGACTTTCCTCCACTGTCACCTGACCTCAACCCCATTGAACATTTATGGGGTAACTTGAAGACTGAGAAAGCCAAGCATTCTGTGACATCACAAGAAGTGCTTTGGAACATTGTCAAATTATGCAGGGATTGCAGGGATGCAGGGAACATAGATTATCAGGTTTTGCACAAATTTGTGAAGTCCATGTCAGGCCCATTGCATGATGTCATTAAAGCAGAAGGGGGACATACCAAATTCCAAGATGCAGGAAATTCATGAATATTTTTCAAAGATTCAACTTTTCTCTCAAATTGCTAATCTATTATCATTTGTAATTATCATAAGTATCTTGACAAGTGCTCTCAGACTTTTGGCCCCCACTGATACACAGTATATGAAAAGAAATAAAAGAGGACCTAAAATAGAGCCTTGATTTCTCAAACTTATGATTATTTAATGCGTGTGTGTGTATGGGATGGTTGTTTATATATAAAAAAAATATATAATGAAAATTATTATCCACTTCTTGTGTTGTATATATTTATGGTCCTAGTTTTAATTTAGTGTCTGTATTGTTGGATTTTAGTTTGTTTGTTAGTGTTTCTTATTTATATTCATTTTTATTTTGGTCTTAATAGCTTCATTGTATTTTGTTTCTTACCTACCTCTTACAGTATAGTGTCCTTCTTTTGTTTTGTGAATTATGCAACTTCGATGCTATGACAGTTTAGTATCATTATAGTGCTTTAAAAGTCTGTCAAGTCTGTCTTGAAACAATTTTCAGGTGCCCATGTGTACATCGAAACAGGTTTTTCTTGCCATAATCATTTCTAAAACTACATTCCAAAGTTTATCTGAAGTCAATATGAGGCCTCAGACATCTTGCGTATCCTCCTTATTCTTAGTTTATTCTTACTTGTATGAAATTCCCTCCATGTGTTACTGTCTCTCCATGGCAGCTCAGCAAGGAAACTCACAATGAGGAAATTGTTTTAAAAAGATTGTAAATTTACAAGACACTTGATTTGTCTAACAGACTGCTGAAGCCTCATATTAAGCTGAACTTTAGAACGCATTTTTGTACAAGGCAAGGACTGTGGATTTGTCCTCCATCTCTTCCTTTAGAAACCCATTATGAAGTGATCTTTTAATGGCCAATATGAACTATAGACATGATTACAGGAAACAAACAAAAACTGTTTCAATGTACATATGGATATGTGGGTATTATTTTCAAACATGAACAATTGTGAAGTTAACCTTGAATTTGGACAACTGAATTTTGTAAAACTGACACAATATGGCTGTTTCACAATTTCTTACAGTTCCACTGAAAGTCTATTCACTTCAAATTATCTCCCTGTCCTAAACACATTTGAAAAATTTTTTTAAGTTCTGAAAGTTGGCACTAAATGTTTAGTCAGACTAATATGTTAATTATCTCGCTCTGCTCTGCCATGCCAGTGTTGTTGATAAATTCTATCTCTCTAAGCAACAACTACAGTACCATGGTAAAAGCCAATCTGACCATGAGAATGAGGTGTTATCCTGGTGCGCAGCTTTTTTTCCTTACTTGTCCTCTCCTTATTCTCTTTCTGTTCTTGTTTCATCTTCAGGAGGGTGATGGGGATGCGGTCCTGTGACTCTCGATGTCTCTTCAGTGGTTCTAAAGGGGAAGTCTGCTGTATTGAACCTTTGCGTACTCCTCCAGACATCAGAGACCATCCAGTCACACACTACTCTCTGCTGGCTATGGCCTCTCTCACTAAGGTATACAAACACACGCAGCTCTATTCACAGTGCACCCTCCATCCTCTGCTTCTTCATTCAGTTTTGTGTAAAGTTTGTTTTTATTTCCTTCACCAGATTCTGGTCATTGGACTGAAGCCCTCCCTGAAAGTCTGGATGACTTTTCCCTACAGCAAGGTCTGCATTTCGGTTTTGTTCGTTTCTGCTTGTTCATTTTGTTGTTAATGAATGCATGTTGGCCTGTGTTCATTGATCCCATACCAGGTATAACTGTGTTATCACTTCATTCTGTGCAGAGTTTAGAGTGATTTCTGAAATTCACACTAAGGAAGGGTTTACCTAGATAAACTGATGAGCATTTTTAAAGGTAGAAAAAAGTATCAAAAAGTGAATAGAAATTCAGTTTCCATATGTATGCTCAGTTCTTTCCATTGTGATTTGGCCAGGAAATTTATAAATATATTACTTCCAGCTGAGGTCTGAGGAGGATAATGGAGGCCCTGCAGTGATTTTACCATCTAGTGCAAAGCAATGCCCTCCAATACATAAACAACACAGGCTAATTCATTGTTTTGACAAGAATCAGTTAATGAATTGGGCCAGTTTCCACACTCTTGCCACTTATTTTACATGTCTAAAACAGTATCATGTATCCAAATGCAATGTCAGCTCAGCTTTGGTAACAGCTTGATCAAGTCAGTCAGTTTTGTTTGTATATTCCAAAATCACAAATTTGCCTCAGCGGGCTTCAGAATCCTTACAGCATATGACACCCTCTGTCATTAGATCTAGTGACCTGAACAATCCCCCAACACTCCTGAAGTAATGAAGAATAGAACTAGACTTGCAGACAAATATAACGGGGTCCAAGCACCCAGATGCAATTTGGACCAGCAGCTTCACCAAGGAAAGGCAATTGAGAAGGCAGTTAGATAAAAGCTATATTTAAATGAATCCATTTACCATTGTATTGCTCTAGCAAACAGGTGACAGTGAGATAGTAAGAAAGCAGAAACTACCATTATACCACTGCATGTCCAGAATTCACATAGCATCTGGCATGTAGTCTGGACTACTATCCATTTGTTTACTGAGAACAATGCACTCCATGAAGACAGTGAGACATGGGAGAGTGAGAGGAGTCAGGCAAAGAAGTTCTTTTAGCTAGCATTTGGCATTTTGAAGAATGCCTTTTATGCTCTGAAATTAACATTTAATTATTAACATTTACATTATTAAGGGTATAAGATAGTGTGTGAGACCACACAAAATTAAGTCATTTTAAATATTACTGTTAAATATATAGTTGACACCAATAGAAAAATTAATAATTATATTTATATTATATGCATATTTAAAAATTTGACCAGCATCTGATTTGCAAACCTTACCAAGGTGGAATTGAACCACCAATCATTTGTGTGACAGGTGAGTTCTGTCTCAATTAAGCTAAAGAGGCATCAAATATCCATAGAAACAAGGTGTATTTCAAAAGGTGTGAATATCCTCACTATTTCGAAAGGAATATAACCCTACATAAGATAACAATGTATAAATACAATGTACAAAATATTTGCCAAAAATTATAAAAAATATTTGACAAAAAATAAGCCAATATGGACGCATATAATCCAATTTTCTTTTCAATATCTATTGTTTCATCCAGTACTACAGTTTTATACTTAAAAACTGAGAACTGAAGTGCTAATATGCTGATCCTGTAGCACAACCTTGTAATGTCACCAAGTATTATGTTGCAGGACTACATTGAGCACAAAAGCATTAAGCTTAAACTCAACAGAATGTGCAAGGCCACATGAAAACTGAGATAGTTGTCAGTAGGTACTGTATACTGAACTGCAAGGACCTCCAATTTGTAATGTTGTGCTGTTCTTTGGTAAAGTGCCTTTGCCCGCACAATTAGTTTTGTGTCATGCATACAAACTCCACGAGGGACACCATGAGGCAATGAATGACATGTCCTTCTCGGGGGAGAAATTCAAAATTCTAAGCTGTTTCAGACAATCAATTTTAACTTCAAACTTTCATCAAACAATACTATACTACATGAGCACTGTGAGACAAACAGAAACAAACACATGCTTTTAGTCTCATTTGGAGAAAGAACTTGTAAATCAGGAGGATTTCTTAATATAAATAAGTTCATAGATCTAAATACATGTTCAGAATGATCCAAGTGATATTTTTCAGTATGCTGCTTTTTCATCCAAATTCCAGTTTTATACTTAAAAAGTCAAGGTGGATATGCAGATAAGATAATCCTGTTGCACCTCTTTAACTTATTACGCCTCTCAGATGCTCTGTCATCACCAAGCGAGTAGTTCCAGGTCTGAAAAGTGAAGCCAGTGCAGAAGTGCCTTAAACCTGCATTCCCTCTCTAATGGCCATCAGGGGGCAACTCCACTGGTTCCAAAAAGAAGTCTGATGGTACAGAAGTTGATGGGAAAATGACCCTACTTCTCACTTGATTTATTACCTTAATAAACACTTTCCTAATGCGTTAATGGTCTCAATCACTAGTTTCAAGTCTTCTTCAATACAACACAATGTTTATTTTGTAAATTATGGTCCCATGTTAGTTAAGCTTGACGATAAAGAAGGGTATGCTTTAGGGCGTGGCTACATTGTGATTGACAAGTTGCTACCACAGCAACATTGTTGGTTAGGTAACATAACCATGGTGTAACCCCAGATTCACAGAGTATAGGCATAGCTGTTGCCATTTCACAGTGTATTTTCAGTTTATGAAAGTTAATTGTAACATTTTGGTTGCCTAAAAAAAGTCTTGTTCAGCATTTGGTTGTACTAAAAGACCCTCTAAGCAGTCAGATTTTCAGTTTTTCCGGTACGTACATGGTGTATAATGGTTTTAAGCCTGTTTTTCGGTAGTGAAAATTAGCATTATCACAGTTAACCATAGACTGAAGATAAATTTGATAAATGTATATTAAATTTTATATTAAACAGAGTAACGTCACAAGTTATATATTTGAAACATATTTATATTCATACAAATATAATAAATATAATTTTTTTAACAGCAGAGATTATGTTCAGAAATGTTCAAAAAAGAAAGACTAATTTGGATGTAGTGTAAACAACACAACACATGTTTTCATTGAGATATAAGTCCCCACTTGCAGCAATGTGATATTATTTTCCTGGCTGAATTAGGGCTATATGTGGTCCGAAACAGACGTCCATCTTTGGCTAAATTTGGACCAAATCAGACAGATTACAGCCCAATTTTCAACAACTATTTTTGGGCTAAATGAAGGCCACGATGGGCCCACCAGATTTAGCCCAAAAAACAACGTTCATGGATGTCAGGTGCTCGTTTGTGTGTGTGTGTGCTTGCGTGTGTTGTAAATTCAACCAAACAAGAATTTTTATTTATTTATTTATTTATTTTTATCATTTGGGTTAACTCAATGCTATAGTCCTAAGAAAAAAGTTGTGTTCTATGAATGTGGGCCAGCTGGTGGGCTTATAGTCACCAGTTTGCACCTAACACCTAACATAAACCAACCACTTGGAATGTGCGTAAAGAGCTGCTGGACGCACTGCCTAGTGGGGTTGCCGCATTACTTCCTGCACACATCTCTAGTGCACTCATTCTAATATTGTGCACAATACTTACTAGGGAACCGCTAGGGCTCAAGGGAGCAAAAAAGATTAAATCTAAAAATGAGTCTACTAAATCCCCTGGAATTATTAAATTGATTTATTGACTGGGACAGTGTGCAGTTTGAAACATAAAAGATGCACTGCACCAGAGTTAGCTTGAAGCTAGTTTGCATCTGTAGTCCCCAACAAAAAACATACAACAGCACAACAACAAACAGTACAAAGCAAAAAAAACCAAAAACACACAGAACACACCATACAACATACAAAACTACACACAGCACATCACATACACCCACAATGTCAGTTAGAACTTGTCAAATTTAAATCAAGACCATAGATGGAGTTTAGACTCAGTGGTCACACAGCTGAACAAATTATTACTTATTACTTACTTATTATTACTTCAGTACTTTGATTCACTTGTAAACTCAATTACACATGTTTACCACATTGTTGAGCTGTCTAGTCTCAATTGGAGAGACTGTTCAGTCTTCTGTATACTGTTTCTTCATTATCATGTAACATTGTGGGAATGTTTTATAAAAGTAACCTAGTGGGTGAAGATAAGCACACATGCATCCCATAAGTGAGGTGCTGCGCTGAGACAAAGTAATCAAGAAACCATGAAAAAACCTGCACACTTTCATTGTGCAAACAATATTTTGATGCCAAAAGAGATCTTCGTCAAGTCTCAAAGACACCGTGCACAAAATCACCCCTATACAGTATGTAAGATGAGGACACACACCTGAACTTTTGGACTGATGATGAGGATACACGTCTGATGTGAACTGATTTGATATTTGATTGATATTTGCATGTTTGTATATATCTAAGAATCTATGTTTTACGTTCTTCCTTTGTTATCATGTAATATTGTAGGAATATTTTATAAAAGGACGTTCTATAATCTGTTACCTCAACAACTTCCCCAAAACATCCTTAGAATGTTGCAGGCAAAATGTTGTGACTTTAAGGTATCACATTGCAGGAACGTTTTATAAAAGACGTTCCGTCATCGCAGGCCTCAATAACATCCTCAAAACATTTTCTGAATTTTGCATTAAGAATGTTCTTCCTTTGTTATTATGTAACCTTGCGGGAATGTTTTATAAAAGAACATTATATAATCTTCTACGTCAACAACGTCCCCAAAACATTATGTCTTAGTTAACATTTAACCTTATAGGAACATTATTTGAAATTATAAACATCCTTAAAATGTTCTTTGAACATTAGATTAAAATGTTTTCTTTAACCCCTTAAGGTTCTGTACTGTTAATTACACAACTATGCTATGTACACAACTCCTGTCTTTAAGCGGGTACTCATGCGACACATCTTTGGAAAGGTAAGATTCTTGTGATTCGATTGATGCAAACCATTTCATGATACAATCACAACAGGTACAGTCAATGCCTCTGTCAGACAACTGGCCAATAAACAAACAATTACAAAATTCAGGCAACTCACATATGAAGCCTCATGACTTCACTGACTGATACAATCCCAACAAAAACGGTCGTGTTACATTGGCAAAGGTCCAGTCGATCCAATCCACTAAAATATTTAATCCAAAACATATTATTACATCAGTAAATATCCATGAACGGCTGCTGCATCATTACAAATTTGCCAGCAGATGTCCTTATCTTCCCACGTATTTTCCATCATAACTTGCACCAGCATGTAAACATTAGCCACATCTTGGTATCAAAATGGCGACTGCACTCTGACGTTTCAATTGACACCTCACTTGACCCAATAGGAGCTTCCATGTCCTGCCCACAGCCTACAATAGCCAACAAGTCAGCGCTGAAAGAAGGTGCCTGCCCCTTTTCTTTGGTGTAAAGACCAAGCCAATAGGAACAGATTCTGCCCATGACTGGCGCTTTAAATTGCCAATGAAATTCCAAAAATGATGATATGATGCTTTAGTGGATTATATAAAGTCACAACATGGAAATTATGTGCATATAAATAGTTTGCTTTGATTTACTTTTTATATGAACTGCTTTTCCGCCACAGCACTTGTTTTGACTTTTTTATATGCACAAAGTTTAGTTTCAAGGGAACAAAGATTATGGAGGTATTTGTTCAGCAGATCAGTTAGAAATAACACAGGGAGGAAGAGTACAAGCAGAAACAGCCACAGTGAAATATTTTATGTAAAGCTGCAGACAACCAGCACACCTCAGGTAAACTACTGATTTTACTTTGCTGTGCTGTGTAATGGTGTGGTGGCTTGGCGTTACTACTCCCAGAGCGGAGCAGCGAACTCGCGCGTTATGCATGTAGCAGATGTCCATATGAAGAAATCTGTCATAAATTGACGTCAGCTCGGGCCAAAAGTAGAAAAAACTGTTGAAAACCGAGCGTTCAGAGCAGTCTAAAGCTGCTGCTTTTTGCTCAGAGATTACTGCTGTATATATTTACCTCGTTATTTGACACGTCGGCCACTTTTAACATGAACATCCGACATTGTGGCATTATATATATGTCTGAAAATAAGGAAAAGCATAATACGTCCCCTTTTAAATATTAATTTGGGTGTCCTTGAAAGACATGAAAAGATTTGAGAATCATTGTCAAAGTACAAATGGTTCAACTGTCAACTGAAAGATTGATTAAGAATAAACATTGCACTATAATTGCAATATTCAGTAAATAGCATCCGTTTCTATATCATAAATATGAATAATAGCCATATAAATTTAGATTGCCAAAATCAAAATGTATCCAAGGTGCTTATTCTGTTGTGTATAGCTATCATTAAATGTACAAAATTATCCTATTCCCTTAGCAAGTATCCAAATGTCCCACTCATATGAGTTATTTTATCTTTATTGGTAAAACATCCCATCCCACTCATAAGGGGTGAAGTGTCCCCATTACCATGACTAACATTACAGTGAACTAATGTTAGCTATGCAGTCGACTTAACCTATGTTGTAGCTGTTGGTTAGCCATGAACAAT
This sequence comes from Thunnus albacares, assembly GCF_914725855.1. Taxonomy (NCBI): domain Eukaryota; kingdom Metazoa; phylum Chordata; class Actinopteri; order Scombriformes; family Scombridae; genus Thunnus; species Thunnus albacares. The sequence continues at coordinate 157,551 of NC_058119.1, read as the reverse complement.
TTGTGAACAGGCTGTGTTGTGCAGACTCATCTCATGTCTGTACAGACCAGAGAGAAAGCTGTTTTTAAAAGTCTCTCTGTGATCAGCTCTCAGTATTTTTGTAGCTTTTAACTGAATCTCTGTGGTCTGAAGTTTAGGATCTCTCCTGTGTCTGTTTGTACTTTCTGATATCTGCTTTTTTTTGCATTTCCTGATTACTTTCAGCAGTATTTGAGCCATGTTAAGTTACTGCTGATGAAAACATATTTCCTGCTGCTTCATATTAAAAGCTTACCACTGACAAACTAACAGAAGGCTTTTATTGTGAAAAACTTTTAGAAGGGAAATGTAGCAGTATGGAAGTAGATAGGCATTTTTCCCGTGAGAAGCTCCAAAAACACTGTTTTTACAGCAGAGATGGAAAACAGGAGAAATATGAAGAAAATGGAAATTGGAAATGGACTTTTCTGAAACACTTCCCAAAACCCCCGTTTTTGATCATTTTGAGTTATATTGATGAGAAAATCCTATTTTTCCACCATGGAAGTGGAAAGGTGTTTTTCTTGGAAGAAAGAGGGCACACTATATATATTTGGGACCTTCCAAATATATGTAGTGTGCCCTCTGTGGGACATATGATTACACATTTTAGAATAGATGGGTGATAAAACATGGAAGCTATTGAAAACAAATAATATTTATGGAAGAATATTGTTAATAAATTGACAAAATACTAATATCCAATATGAATGGGTGTTCCTGTGGGTCATGTGATAACACATTTTAGAATAGATTTTGAACCACTGGCTAACATAACATGGAAGCTATTGAGAAAAACACAGTATTTCTGAAAATAATAGTGTTAATAAATAGACAAACTACTAATATCCAATATAAAGAGGTGTGCCCCTTATGGGCTACGTGAATACACATTTTAGAATACGTTTTGAATCATTGGGTGACATAACATAGAAGCTACTGAAAATTTGCTCAATAAGACATAGAGGTTATTTCAATTAAAATAATAAATAAAGTTGTAATCTATCTATCTACTGAACTTAGCATGCTAACTAGCAAGTCCCAGCCCTATCCGGCCTGTACTGTCTCATAATACCACTTTGTACTTCAGGGCGGTAGTGAGTGACTGTAGTGTCCAGTCTGCTCTTAAAAAAAGTTGCTGGAGCAGCCGGCTGCTGCTGCAGAGCTGGCTGGGGAGACATCAGCTGGGCATATCAGCTGATCCAACGAAGTGCAGTGCCTTGCACCAGCTATGGCTAAGCTGACATGAGACATTGAGCATCGTAGTACATTGTAGTAAGCTGCATTGATAAAGAAATATCTTATCAATAAATTGGTCTCTACTTGGATTACTGTTGTAAAATGGGATTCAATACAGATAATGAAAAATTATGTTGTGTGACAGAAAAACTGCTGTTTTACCAGTAGTGAGTTCTTTGACATTTTATGATTTACACCTACCCTAGGGGCATGTGTGTAACTATTTAGTTGTTACTTAGAGTTATGTTGTAAATTATCTCTTTGGTACAACTGCTTTCTCATATGTGCAGATCTTTGGTCATTTACTGCTGGCTCTAATATCTCTGTAGCATTTTGATATCTTGACAACACTATAACACAGATTCACTGTTAACAGTAAACTTTACACTATATTCAGTGTGTGATAATGGTGGTGGGGTGGCGGAATGAAATGCTGCCCCCTATTTGTTTGGATAAGGTGACCAATTCTTACATATTGAAACTTTAAATAAATTTTAAAAAATGCACCCAAGTGCTGCCTTTTTCGAAGATGTACTACAAGATAACTCTAGTGTGTGCGCATCATAGTCCAGGTGCTGCACTGGTTCTAAGTTCTTTTCACAACCAGGTAATAAGGCAGAGCCCTCTCTAAAGTCAGTGTTCTGTGTACAGCTTCCTTGTCCGACAAAGTGGATCAGCTGCAGTGGTGTTAAGGAATTGTCGTTGTTTGCCTCCATGAAACTAGATATTGTTCCTATAGATGCTGCAGGCCAGTTTTCTGAGCTGGTAGAGACTAATGAGTTACAAGTAAACAAAATCATCAGGGCTCTCATTTATAACGGTTGTGTACGCACAAAACGGGGCCTGAAAGAAGAGTATGCCACTTCCCACGCAAAAGTTGCGATTTATAAAATCAAACTTGACGGTATAATGTGCACACCTGTACATAAACTCTTACCCATGTGTACAAACCTTTAAGAGACAGAGGAAATTGACGATGCAGATGGTGAGGTGGTGAATTTAAGCCAGATTGTGTAATAATCCTCTCACACATTTAATTTCACTTAATAGCAAACATTAATTATAGATCCACATCATAAGCATTCAAACCAGCAGTGTTATCTGTACTTAGGCTTGTAATGAGCCGTAACTATTCCATAAGCATCTTTCAATTTGAAAAGATATAAACCAACTCAGATCTTAAAGTCTGCCCAACATTTCATCAGCGCTGTCTCACCCGGAACACAAAGAGTGTGGAGCAGTGCAGCAGCTGCTAAAATGAATGGTGGCAGGTGGCAGGATTCTGTAAATTCCACATAACTTCAAGACATTCGAAAACGAGGAAATAAAACGGTAAAAGTCCATTCATGCCTGCTGCGGTCCTTCCTCTGCTGCTGCTGAATGCAAGTGTGGAGAGAGGGTCCGATACGGTGACTCTAAACACTGATTGGCCAGGTGTCTAAAGACAGAGAGAGTGATTGGTGCAGCGAATGAGACACATGTACATCAGTATTCATGAATGCTTTTGTATTGCCCATTTATGGTTGAATGTGGGTGTGTGGAGAGCAGGATATGAGGCTGATCCTTGTGCGCACATTTCCAGGTGGCCTGTAATTTATAAAGATAAATTCATGTGCACTGGTGCGTACGCAAGATTTTATAAATCTGATTATTTTTTGGCGCACACCATTTTCGGCTTTTGTGCGCACACACACTTTTAGTATGGATCCTACGCACTGTTTTATAAATGAGACCCCTGCTCCTTAAAAAGCTCCAAAAGTAGAGATGCTTTCCAGTTTGTCAAATCACACAAAGATATTTTAACTCCCCCTATTTCTCAGTTAATTAACTTGTAATTTAAACACAGCTCCTTTCCTGATGACTGGAAATGTGCCATTGTCACGCCTATTTTTAAATCTAGAGACTGCCTTGAAGCCAGTAACTACAGACCAGTAAGTATACTGCCAGTGCTCTCAAGGGTTTCAGAGAAAGTTGTCATAAACAACTGACAACATTTCTTATTAAAGCAATTTTGGTCTACATTGTATGCAATTTGTCTTGAGAGCAAATCATTCCACCAAAACTGCTACCTTGCACTTAATAGAGCAAATTAAATCAAGACTTTACAAAGGAGGTATAGTTGGTGCTGTATTTTTAGATCTGCGTAAAGCATTCGGCACAATCAATCATGATGTTTTAATATCGAAACTCTCTAAATTTAACTTCTCATCTAGAGCACTGGCATGGATGTTTTCATATTTATATAATAAGATACAATGTTTTAAAGTTTGTGATGCACTGTCCAGTAACATGAAGTGCACAATGGGTATCCCACATGGGTCAGTGTTAGGTCCCCTGTTATTTAGCCTATATATTAATGATCTCCCTCAACAGTGTCATGATGTAGAACCACAAATGTATGCAGATGACACCGTTGTGTACACACATGCAAAAACAGCAGTGTAAACTGCTGCTAAGCAAACAATTGCATTGGAAAGGATCACACATTGGCTTGATCAATCATGTCTTAGTCTAAATGTAAACAAGACAAAAGTTATGTTTTTCTCTAAAACTAGGGTACAACCTCCTAACGCTGATATTTTCATCAAAGGTGAAAAATTTGACATAGTTACTGATTTTAAATGTCTTGGTGTGACACTGGATCCAAATTTGAATTTTAAGAGACATGTTAAAAAAAGGTTAAAACCATAAAGTACAACTTAGCAAATTTTAGACATATTAAAACTGTCTCTCTTTGGACGCAGCCTATATATGCATGCTATGATTCTTTCCCATATGTCTTATTGCATCACATGGTGGGGGCAGGCTGGAGAAACAGCCATAAAACCTCTTGAGTCCTTACACAAACAAACTCTAAAAACTCTGGACAACAAGCCAATGCATTTCCATCACTGTAGGGTACTGGAGAAATACAATTTACTGAGTTTTGAGAATTTTAGATTATTCTCATTAGTGCATAGTTTATAAAATTTTAAATGGTTTGGCTCCTCCTCCACTATGTGACTTTGTGTACACTCACTCAGTAAGTTCTATTAGATCCTCCAGAATATCCTCTATACAAGATTGTACCATACCATTTCATCGCACTGCATTTGGGCAATCAGCTTTCTCTGTGAAAGCCGCAACTCAGTGGAATGTCCTACCTGATGACTTGAAGAACTGTAGTTCAATCAATACATTCAAGGCCAAATAAAAAAATCTATTAAAGACCAATCAGCTCTGTGACCACTGAATCTAAACTTCATCTATGGTCTTCCCATTAGCACAGGTACACTTGCTTTTAATTTGACAAGTTTACATTATTAATTTTTAATTGACATTGTGGGTGTATGTGATGTGCTGTTGTGTGTAGCTTTATATTTTGTATGGTGTGTTTTTTGCTTTGTACTGTTTGTTGTTGTGTGTGTATATATATATATATATATATATATATATATATATATATATATATATATATATATATATATATATATGTATATGTATATATTTACATGTTAGCAGCAGTTCTCCTTAGGTTGGCAGAACAGAGATTTACGTTTTCTGCCCAAAAATATGATGGCTGATAAAGGCTGTGATGTCTACTGCGTGATCATCACAGTGTTGTCACATGGAAACAATTCAGCATTATGTTCACACAATTATGAGCATTGAGTACATTACTGTAAGATGTTAATTACTGATGTGTTGCAATGTTTTCTTTCACCAGTCTGATCCATCCAGTGTTCCACAGCTGGCCTGGCAGTTTGTTCCTGTCCAGAAGACAGTTAACCCAATCCTGGCTTTTTGCAAAGGAGATACAGTCCACTTCCTGCTGGTATGTGCTGAGCTCCCTCTTAACTTCAAAATCAAAGAATACAGAATAGACTAAAGGTCATGTATTTTTTGGTGGCATCACAATACTTGAGATAGATTGATGTAAATTATGGGCTACCTTCCTCTTCTAGTACTCAGCTAACCACAGCTAGGACTGACTATTGAGTAGTAGTATTCAGTACAGACATGGCCAAAAGTATTGGTACTCTTCCACCTTTCTTTAAAAAAACTAAATTTTCCCTGTATTAAGTTGAAACTGACAGAAGTGTATGGCATCTATCATTCTTTATTTCACATTGAATACATCTGAAACTTTGCTTTTGATTTACAACTTAATGTATTATTTAGTACAATAAAACAAATGAAAATGGCATGGCCAAAAATATTGGTACCCTTAACTTAATATTTTGTAGCACAGCCTTTGGAAGCTTCTGTAACTCTGAATAAGGTTTCTACACTTCTCCACCGGTAGTTCGGCCCACTCTTTTCGAGCAAACTGCTCCAGTTCTCTCAGGTTTGATGGGTGCTGTCTCCCAACTGCAAGTTTCAGCTCTTTCCACAGATGTTCAATGGGATTCATAGCAGGCCACTTCAGAATGGTCCAACGTTTTCTTCTCATCCACTCTTGGGTGCTTTTTGATGTAAGTTTGGGGTCATTATCCTGCTGGAAGACGTATGACATGCGACTAAGACACAGCTTTCTGACACTGGGCTGTATATTTCGGTCCAAAATGCCTTGATAGTCTTCTGATTACATTGTGCCCTGCACAGATTTAAGGCACCCAGTGCCTGAGGCAACAAAGCAACCCCAAAACATCACTGAGCCTCCTCCATGTTTCACGGTAGGCATGGTGTTCTTGTCTTTGAAGGCTTCATTTTTTCTTCTAATTTCTTATGTTTTTTTGTCAACAGAAATGACAGAAACAAACGCGTTTCAGCCTGAGGCAATCATCAATGTAAAAAAAAAACAAAAGAAATGATGCGAGAATACATAATTATATAATAGGATCTTTCTCTGAAAGGACAACCCTAACCCCTCTTTCTTAAAATGTAAGAGGTGTGACCTTAGTAATCAGTGGAAACTATAATCAGTGTCATGAGCCAAAGGGCAATAAATATATATGACTGAACACCTCTGTCTGTACTGGGGACACATAAAAAAAGGAAAAAAAGATTAAGGACTACGTGACCTTGTAGGACCAAGTAAATTGTACTTAACAAAAGAGCATAGATAAATATCATAGAAAAAACATCAAGAAAAAGCCATAACCATATAATACATGTTAAGAATCCAAATATAAAAAAGGCAATTAGCATGTCAAATTTATTTTAATAAAGAGCTATATGACCCTGTTAAATAGTTTAAATGCTTATAAGAGTAAACAGAAAAATATAGAAAAATGTAGAAAAAATATATATATAGAAAAATGTTGGGACAAAATATATCTAAGATCTGGTAAGAATAAGTAGCATGTTAAAGGAAAATAATCCAACCTTGTCGACCACTTTATACTAAATATAAATCTTAATAGGGAATCATAATGTAAAAAGGACCCCAAAAGATTATGAAAAGTTGATCATAAAACAACAGCCCAAAAGCAGTTCTTTGTTTGAACCTTTTGGGCTTTCAGTTTGTAATGTGTGATCCAATGCTTCTCTCTGTAACAGAAATATGTCCTTATCACCCCCCTCTTTTAAAAGGATGTACCATTTCTGTCCCTAAAAATTTAAGAGAGACATCATGGCCAGCTGAATGGAAGTGTCTAGCCACCAGGGATTTTTCATCTTTTTTCCTTAAACTACTTTTATGTTCAGAAATCCTAGTTTTTAACCCCCATTTAGTTTTAACTATATATGTTAACCCACAAGGGCATTTCAAGAGATATGCAACATATTTGGTTCTGCAGGAGATCCTACTCTTAATGTTGAACTTATTGCGTTTGTGGGGATGTAAAAAAACATCACCTCTAATCATAGCATTACACTGGGCACAGTTTAAACATTGGTTGCTGCTGGGTTAGATAAATAATGTGGAGGAGGCACATAACAATCAGCCCTCACTAAGGTGTCCCTTAAATTCCTAGCCTGCTTATTAGCAAAAATTGGCAAATCTTTAAAAGAATGACCTATTAAAGGATCACTAGATGTAAAACGTGCCAGTGTTCAATAACACACTTTTTGATCTCTTTGGATAATGGAGAAAATGTATCAGCCATCACAATTTTTTAGTCCCTCTTAGAGGGAGGTTTAGGGACTAATAGAATATTTCTGTTAGTCTTTATCCAAACTATTTCTAATCACGTTTGGTTATTATTTCCATTGATTACTGAGGTCACTCCTCTTTCATTTTAAGAGGCTACATTGGGGTTGTCCTTTTACAGATGGATCCTATTATATAATTATGTATTCTTGTCGCTGATTGGCTTTTGAATCTCACCTATTTGTCTATAGATTTCTTTTGTTTTTTTACGCTGATGATTGCTTCAGGCTGAAATGCGTGTCTGTCGTTTCTGTCGTTTCTGTCCACAATTAAAAAACATAAGAAGATGGATCAGTGAGTGCTGGTGTTTTGTTTTGTTTGTTCCATCTTCATCACAACCCTGCACCTGACACTCTACCTAAGATTTGGAGCTGTGCGCACCGCTGCTTTGCACTAGATCTTTTTTTTTTTTTTCAATAAACATAGGATTGGTGTGATTTACCATAAAGCTTTTTTGTTTCTTTCCAAAGCACATTCTCCCAGGACTGTGGTTTGTCAAGATGCATTTTGGCAAAGTCCAGTCTGGCTTTTTTGTGTCTCCCTCTTAGAAGTGGGGTCTTCCTGGGTCTTCTACCATGGAGCCCATTTTCATTTAGACAGCGACGGATGGTGCAACTTGAAACTATTGTACCTTGAACTTTAAGATCAGCTTGGTTCTGTATTGAAGTTTTCCTTGGTTCTTTCTAGACCATTCGAGCATTCCTTCTGTTCAATCTCGGGCCAATTTTCCTCTTGCGACCACGTCCATAGATGTTGGCTACAGTTCCATGGGCCTTAAACTTCTTAATAATATTGGCAACAGTGGTCACAGGAACATCAAGTTCTTTGGAGATGGTCTCGTAACCTTTACGTTGACCATGCTTGGCTATTACCTTTTTTTGAATGTCTTCAGACCACTCTCTAGTTTTCCTTCTGTTTTACATGATGCACACAGTGGCACAAAAGAGCAGAGTGAGTAATTTTCTCCTTTTAAACTGGCTGTAAGAGTGACTGTAAGATTAAAAAAAACACTTGATACTAATTAAAACACAATATTCTGCTTAAAGTATCACTACAAATCAATTAATTTTTTACAACTTCTAAAGGGTACCAATAATTTTGTCCAGGCATATTTTAAAATGTCTTTGTAGAATAAGCATGAATTCAGTTATTTTTACAACTTTTTTGTTTTGTTCCACTGCAAACCAAACATAGACATGCATTGATAATAAATTATCTTTTAATTTCAACACTGTTCAGAGCGAATATTGCTTTATTTTAATAAAATGCAAAGGTTACCAATAATTTCTGCCACGTGTGTATGAGTGTACACTCACTGGCCAGTCTTTGAAGTTTAATTTAAGATCCTAAAACAGCAGGACATGTGGCTTTAGCCCTTGTTAACAGGTTTGATTATTGTTTGTCTGTTAGAATGAGATGACAGGTGATCAGGTTTTGGATACAGTGGCTCTTCTACAACAAATTAGAATAAGATCCAACCATGGTTTAATCTTTCAATTATGAATATGATAAAACAGAGGCACTCTGCTTTTGCCAAGGTCAAACAGTCACAGCAGCAAACTGATATATTGGTGACGAGAGAAAAACGTCTATCGTTTCATATTATGCTATTGTTTGCTTTGTTGTGACACAAATCACACAAATTACGGAAATATTTTTTACCATTTGGAGTTTGTCCATCTTTTGCGCGGATTACATTGATAAATTGAAGCTGCAAGCAGCTATGATCAGGCCCTCACACCTTTTTCCATGTTGGGTTGCTTTGCAGTCGAAGGGTTTTATTGCGGGTATGTAGATGTGTTCAGGCCTGAATTCTTATCGGACGTCAACGAAGGAGATAAACATCACTTCCTGTGCCCACTATGTGGCGCAAGAGAACACACACTAGTTATCCAACATGATGCTGTATATTGTGTAGACCACACCATATAAATTCCATGTAAATCAGATGATAAGGCTGATTTCCTGTTTTCAGTATGTGGTACTATGACTCAATATTGACATGTAGATGCATTCAGGCTGGGACTCTAATCAAGCATGAGAAATTTGGTGCTGATGTACATACAAGTTACAACAACTTCTTGCTTTATGGTGAAACAACAAAGTTTGCCGCATCATCATGTCAAGGGTGTTTGATGAAAACTCAAGATTTTGAAAAATTTTCATTGCAAAGGCCTTTAGATGACACTGACCAAATTTGAAGTTGGTCAGGTTAAATCTCTAGGAGGAGTTTGTTAAAATACAATGCCTGCAAATGGCAAAAACTGTGCAAAAATGCACAGTATATTCAAAATGGCAGACTTCCTTTTAGACTTAGGGTATGGCTCCAAGAGGTGTTTCTGTGTGTCTGGATATGATACATGTGCCTACCAAATTTTGTTCACCAATGTCATATTTAAAGGTGAGGGCTTTTAATTTGAAATTTTCTAGGGAGTGCCCTTAAGCCATTTTGGAACACCCAAGCCAAAGGCCCATATCTAATGTCAAGTTTCGCCACTTCTGCTGAATGTTTCGTGAGTTTTTGAGCATTCCTAGCACCTCAAAACTGCCAAAAGTTCAAGCTATAATGCTGAGAGCAATGATCCCACCTAATTTCACAAACATCAAAGAAACTTTTTCTTCGCACGAGTAGGTGCTCGGGCCCTAATTAAAGCTGCAAGTAGGTGGTGCTATGAATATGACTCAATATTAACATGGAGATGTGTTTGGGCCGGGACTCTTATCAAGCATGAGAAATTTGGAGCAATCTGACAATGTAAAGTGGAGTTACAACAACTTTCAGTTACAGCAACTTTCTGTTTCATGGCGAAACAGGAGGTTGCTGTGGCGACGTGGCAAACTTTGCTGTGTCGCCACAGCAATAGCATTCAATGAATGAGGACACTGACCAAATTTAAAGGAATTCATTAAAACACAATGCCTGCAAATGGCAAAATTTACACAAAAATCGCAAATTAAATTCAAAATGGCTGATTTCTTGTCATCTGGCCATGATGCATGTCCCTACCAAATTTTGTTCATGTGTGTCAATTTTGAAGGAGGGGCCTCGACTTTGAAAAGTTCAAATTTCATTGAGCAGTGTCCTGCATTGGGTCAGTTGTGCATAAATAAGCCTCTTACCCATACTCTAAGTCCAACAGGAAGTCAGCCATTTTGAATTAACTGTGCATTTTTGCTTCATTTTTGCCACTTGCAGGTATTGCATTTTAACAAACTCGTCCTCGAGATTTGAACCAACTGACTTCAAGCTGGTGGGTGCCATCTAAAGAGCTTCGTGATGAAGTTATCAAAATCATTTGAGTTTTCATGGAACATTCTTGACGTGGTGTGTCAATTTGCATGTCTCGCCATGAATCAGGAAGTGGTTGCAACTCCACTAGACTTTGTCCAGTCTGGCCCAACTGTCAAATGCTTGATCTACATCTACATATCAATATTGAGTCATAGTCATAGTGCCACCAACTGACAACAGGAAGTCAACAGCAATTTTTGAACAAAGTTGTTTTGACTTTCATGAAATTCGATGGGATCATTTCTCTCATCATTCTACCCAGAAATTTTTTTTGGAATCTTTTTGCCAGACAGGAAGTCAGCCATTTTGGATTTCATGCATAAATTTTCATTTTACGAACACGTTTGAGGACTTTAGGATGTGCAAAAATTCATGAAAATTTGCAAGTATGTTTATACTAGTAAGTATTTTGATTTCATATCACAGATGGGCTAGGGCATGACACGTTGGTTCTATAACGCCCCCCCATTTACTTTTAGCATGTTTGAGGTGCTAGGGATGCTCGAAAATTCACTAAAGGTTGCACATCCATCAGAACTGGCATGACTTGACAAATGATATGGGTCTTGGGCTGAGATGTGGCAACATTGCTTGATAGCGCCCCTTACAATATTTCAAAAATGGAGGCCCCCACCTTTAAATTTGACATAGATGAACAAAATTTGGAAGGCTCATGTATCATGTCCAGATGCACAAAAGCCTCTTGTAGTCAGCCATTTTAAATTTACTTGGTGATTTCGTGCAGTTTTTACCATTTCCAGTCATGGTATTTTAACGAAGTCCTCCTAGAGATTTAACCCAACCGACATAAAACGTGGTCAGTGTCATCTTAAGACTTATGCGATGAAAAGTTATCAAAATTTTGAGGTTTTGAACGTCCTTCCTGTGGCGACATTGCAAAGTTTGATGTTTCGCCATGAAATAGTAGTTGTTTCTTGAATGTACGTTGTCCAACCTGAACCAAATTTCTCAAGCTGGATAAGAGTCCCAGCCTGAACACCTTTACATGTCAATATTGAGTCACTGTCACAGTGCCACTTACTGACAACAGGAAGTCAACCTTATATGACAAATTTACAAGATGTGGTCTACAGTTGATATACCGCAACATGATGTATTTTGTAATACATTTGTATTGAATGTATATTGTAATTAGTGGGTGTTCTCTAGCACCACATACTGGACACAGGAAGTGATATTTAACTCCTTCGTGCAATGTCCAATAAGAGCCCGGTCCTGAACACATTTGCATGCCTGCAACAAAAGCCCTTCAACTGCAGCGCGTCCCGACGTGCACAAAGGTGCGAGGGCCAGATCATCGCTGCTTGTAGCTTTAGTAGAGACTTTTTTTTATAAATGTCATTTACCAAATTTATGTGCACTCTATTTGATGACAACTACACTTGTTAAGTTACTGTAAGTGTAATAAAAGCTTCACAAGTAAAAAGCCAAGAAGAGTAATTTAATTTAAAGGATGGACAGACAACGTGACATGCAACATTTTATTCATGGACTTAAAATGTGCTATATTGGGATATGAGAATTTGGTCATATCACCCAGCCCTAAATCTAACTCAATCAGTGATCAAGGCAGCTAAACAGGATTATTGTTAAGAATTAAGGAGAACAAAAATAATGCTCACAAATTATGTAAAGCTCTTAAGGACCTAGGCTGTGGGGGTAAATGTAATGTCAGAATTAAGGAAGTCAACATTGTTATGGAATTTTCCATCTGTAGGGGTTACAAATTGGATTACATTGGGTCAAGCCTGGGCCTTGAGGTCACACTGAAAATCTTATGCAGGAGGGAGACATTCTCTCCTCTCCTTGAGACTCCAGCTGTCTGTCATGTTTTGGGGAAAGCAGAAACCTCTCTGATAAAGGGTAAATCAGGATTGCCATGGTCACCAAGGTCGGAGTAGGCTTTTCTAGACAACACAGATAGGTGAATGCGTAAATTCTATTGACACAATCAGACATTCAAACCAGAATGTGCCGACAGTGACCTGAAGGTCCATGCAATGAGACCTGAACTGACACAGGTAAAATGCAGTTCCTTGTTTAGGAACTAGTGAACCAATTAGACTAATTTTTGATATTGTAGGCTTATCTGCTTAGGCTACAGACTAAGGGTCAGACCTTCAGGGGGCAGAATGGAAAGAGACAGCATCCGAGTTGCAGATGACTTCGATGTTCGCTATTTCAGTTCTCCTTGATCAAGTGCTTCAATAAACATTTTCAGCTTTAAGACATCAAAGGCTCATGTCCGCTTTTCTCCTCTGAGGTGCTGACCATCGCTCAAAATATCCACAACAAACAGGTCTTAATGCAGATAAAGGCACTGAGTTTTATAAGAGAAGTGTAACCAAGATGTTTAACTCACTGATCTACTACAAAGTTACCGATCTAATAAAAAGAGAAATTGAATTTTACTTGACCTGCAAAAGGCTTTCGACACAGTTTACCATGAAATTCTTCTTAATAAGGTAAAGGCACTTGGCATGAATGATACAGCTATTAGTTGGGTAGCATCTTATCTGTCATGGGGCGACCAGCAGGTTGAGGTTGTTGGAGGTTCTGCCCATCACCTGCCAAGTGCCACAAGGCATTGTCTTGGCCCCCCCTCCCTTTTTTGTTTTATATTAATGACATGAAAATTGTCTGCATGATTTGCAGATGACTCAGCTCTCCTGGTGTCCAGTAGAGTTAAAGCAGGTATTAGTAGCTGAGTTAAATAGAATAAGGAACTAGTTAACAGAAAGACAGGTAGACAAACGCTATCTTGTTTAAAGCAAAGTCTAAGCTGGGTAAGGATTCTGGGTTGGATCTCAAGATAGGGGAAGAATCATCAGTCTCAAAATGTTCTGTTAATTACTTGGGCTGCATCCTTGATAACAACCTAGGTTGTGCCACCGTGTCTTTAAATGTACTGGGCAAAGTAAATGCCAGAACTAGATGACCAGCCAGGACGGCAAAATTGCTAAACAGAGACAGTCTAAAAAAAGCCTCTTGAGAAAATCTGAAACAGAAACTTCAAGTAGCACCAAACAAACTTGTGAGAGTTATCCTCGGGCTTGGGCCACAGAGTAATGATGGTATGTGTCAGTTCTTCACAACATCACTGGCTACCTGTTGAGGATAGAGCTTGTCATATTAATATTAAAGTCATAATAAACATGGTATTAGGATATTACAGAAGTGCTCCCAGCTACTTTTTAAATTATTTTATGTAGGTGGGTGAACTCATAGTCACAATACTAGAGCCAGTGCTGCAAATTCAAATATTGGTGAGAATTCTCCTCTGCATTCTGAGGAGGAAGGGAATAAGATGCCTTGCTCATTGTCCATCACGGTCTCAACAAAAAGTTGTCCTGTGTATTCATCTACAGTACACCACACTTGTGCATCTGTATCTCCACTCTTTCTCTTTCCCTGGCGTCAACCCTCTCACCAGTTCATATCATGTAAGACCTGCCCTCTTGAAGCCTGGCAACCAATCAAAAATGACCAACCTGCGACCATGACATATTAGATTAAAAACTTAATCCTAATGGATGGTTATGTAACAACCTATGACTGTGAAACATACTCACATTAGAATTATACAGGTGTTTAATATAATATTTCTAAAATGTCTGAATGCTAAACTCCATTAACAGTGTATTCTGAGAGTAATAATCACTGGGCACAACAATTAGTGTTTGAATGTTCTCCTGTCTACTACTGTTTGTCCAGGTAAAGAAGGAGGAGACGGGGACCATCCATGTCATCAAACAAAGACAACTCCATCTCAGCTGTGACATCATCAGCGTGAGCGTAAGTAATTAAGCTAAGACACTGAGGATGTGTATGAAATCAGTCCAGTGGCGTAAATATGGACAGTTTGGCAGTTGCAACTGCACTGGAGCCATTGGCCAGAGGGGGCCCCTGCTCGCGCTGCTCTGACACAGCTGGTATGAGCCCCTCCCATTTACAAGTAATATAGCTCAATTTACATGCACGTTAGATTACCTTGACAACAACCATAACTTAGTTAATATACCTTCAAAAAAGGTATGTCTGTCATCTAACATTACACCTCTGGGAAATCCATGTAAAAGGAACACTTGGCAGAGAACTATCTCTGCTGTTTCCTTGGCAGAAGGCAGCAGGATAAAATGAATAGACTTGGAGGATCAGCCTACAGCAGTCAATATAAGTCAATAGTGGTGTTACCTTCAAATGGAGGCAAATCTGTGACAAAGTCTTGGGAGATGTATGACCAGGGGTGTTCAGAAACTGGAAGGGGTTGCAGGAGGCCAGCCAGGTTGTGTTGTGGACACCTTGCTCTGGGCACAAACAGGGCAAACTCCCTAATGTCTGACTTAAGAATTGCTGTTTAAGAAAACCCAACGTGCGGCGGATGCCTGGATGACAGCTTAAACAGGAGGAGTGGCCCTACTGGAGAACCTAGTATTGGAGGGAGACTGGGACAAAGAGACGGTCAGGCATCCATCAGGAACAGAGGGATTATCAAGAGTCCGCTCTACCCTTTGTTCCATCCCCTAGGTAACAGCACCAACAATGCAGGACACAGGCAGGATTCCAGAATTGTCCTTAGGGGAGCTCTCAGGGTCAAACTGGATGGAGAGGGAGTCAGGCTTGGCAAGCTTCTTTGACCCAGGGTGGTACGACAGATTGAACTTGAAATGGTTAAAGAACAGAGCCTGAAGACTGAGGATACCCCTCGCAGCCTCCCAGCCTGAAGTAGAGTGGTCGAAGACTTTCCTAACTTGGCTGCGAACAGTTTCTCAGAGGAGCACATAATAGACTGTCTTTCCCACTCTGCAGTAGCCCAATCTTGATCCCTCTCGGTTAGGTGTTTTATTACATAGGCAACTCGGGAGCGTTCATAGGGGAAGGAGGAAGGCTGGCGCTCAAATACCAGTAAACACTGCGTCAGAAAAGGACGACAGGAACCAGAGTCTCCAGAAAAACATACCCTTGGGGGTAGGGGTGGGGGTGCTCACCTGTGATTGATGGCCTGTGTCAAGCATGTGTAATCCCAGCTGAACTACAACAAACACAACATAGCAAGAGCAATCTTCATTGATGGAAAACAGCTGGGACACTGAGCGATTGGGCTTGGGACGAATGCTAGCTCATGGCCAGTTGATGCTCCTACAGTGAGTTTTCATCATAACTTACTGGGATATTTTGCAATCTATTCCTCTGTCCTGCAGCACAGACGAGCCCAGGTGCTAGAGCAAATCACAGATCCAGTGGACCAGTGATCTGCCACCCCGTTTTGGACAATAGCAGGTCTCCTTTTCATGCTGCTCCTGCTCTCCAGAGATGTTCAGCTAAATCCTGGACCAGTGACCCCTGGGGTGCTACAGAACTTTGGTGCTGATTTGTGCCTGAGTGTGTATGGGACTCCTCTGGTGCCTGTGATGAGTGAGCATCAACTTTCTAAGCCAGGCTTCTCCCTTAGCAGACTAAACTTCGTTAACACCAGGCATAATGTCTCAATGAATAACTTTTCGCTGCTGGACTGTGGAGACCTTAATAGGTCCAGTGTCTCTCTCACAAAACCTTCTGCTGACACCACTGTGTGTTGTATGCTGAAACCCTGCAGTGAGGAGGCAGAGGTTATTCAAAACCCTCCAAACTGTCAATCATGCAAAAGTCTTATGGGTCCTGAAGCTGAAACCAAGGGGGCTGTTTGGTGGACATTTTAACATCAGAAGCATTACTGCAAAGAGCAATCAGCTAACTCATCTTGTGTCTGACTCAAATCTGGAATTTCTCTGTCTTACTGAAACATGATTGAAACAAACAACTCCTGCAAGTGTGTCAAAGGTGCCCAGATACCACTGTTTTAGAAGAGACAGACTTGATGGAAGAGGAGGAGGGTTGCTTTTTTATGTGAGAGACAACATCAAATGTGAGCGTGTGGTTTATAATGCTGGTAACATGTTAGAATATGTTGGGATAAAAATAATGTTATCCCAACAAATGTCTTTTAACATCATAGGTGTCTATAGACCCCCTTCTGCAGATGACACTTTCTATGATTACCTCACAAAAGTCTTGAAAGAGTGCAATCTCAACAAAGAATTATTACTTATGGGTGATTTTAATGTGAACTGGGAGGATAAAACTAAGAGGAAAAAACTAAAAATGATCACAGAGAAATTCCAACTAGAACAACTAGTAAAAGGCCCAACTAGGATTGCAAAATGCTCCAGTACACAAATTGATCTGATATTTACTAACAAACCAGAAAGAATAACTAAAAGTTATAATTTAATCACTGGCTTATCAGATCATAACATAAAGCTATGTGCAAGAAAACTGACTAAAAATAGATTTAGGACCACAGCAACTAAGACAATGATCCTTCAATACATACCCAGAGTTAAGCAAGAAGAATTTGTCAGTGAAATCAACAGCTTGAACTAGGATGATGTACTGTCCTCTGATGATCTGGACTATGGCTGTGATAATTTTACTCACAGAATCAACTCTGTGAGGGAAAGATTTAATGTGAGGATACAGATAAAATACAAAAATAAAAACAATTTACTGTGGTTTAATGAAAATTTGTGGAAACTAATGAAATCTAGAGATGCTGCACTAAGGAAGGCAATTAAAACTAGAAGAGACACTGACATGCTGATTTAAAATGGTTTAAGGAACAAAGTTATCCAAGAGCTAAGGGAGGCTAAATCTCGTTTTTATCTCAATATATAGAATGCGGCAAAAGGCAACAGTAAATTGATATGGAAAAACATTGATAATCTCACAAGAAGGGAAAGTTAATTGAAGATCATCTTACCGTTGCTTTTGTCTTTAATCACTTTTTCTTGAGTCTGTATATGAGTTAGGGAAAAAAATCACAAAGGAAACAAGATATTGTTCTTATAGATACCACAGGCCAGGTTTTCGAGCTGGTAGAGACTAATGAGTTTCAAGTAAGCAAAATCATCAGCTCCTTAAAAAGCTCCAAAGTAGAGTTGCTTTCCAATTTGACACCATGTTTGTCAAATCACACAAAGATATTTTAAGCTGCAAATGTATGCAGATGACACTGTTGTGTACACACATGCAAAAACAGCTGAGTTAGCTGCTGCTAAGCTAACAATTGCATTGGAAAGGATCACACATTGGCTTGATCAATCATGTCTGAGTCTAAATGTAAACAAGACAAGGTATGTTTTTCTCTAAAACCATGGTACAACCTCCTAATGCTGATATTCTCATCAAAGATGAAAGGATTGACACAGTCACTGATTTTAAATATCTTAGTGTGACATTGGATTCAAATTTGAACTTTAAGAAACTTATTAAAAAAGGTTAAAACCAGAAAGTACAACTTAGCAAATTTTAGACATATTAGAAACTGTCTCTCTTTAGAGGCAGCCAAAATATTTATGCATGTAATGATTCTTTCCCATATGTCTTATTGAATCATGTGTTGGGGGCAGGCTGGAGCATCAGCCATAAGACCTATTGTGTCCTTGTATACAAACAAATTCTAAAAACTCTGGACAAAAAAGCCAATGTATTTCCATCACTGTAGGATGCTTGAGAAATACAATTACTGAGCTTTGAGAACTTTAGATTATTCTCAAATTTGTACCGAGTTTCTAAAATTTAAAATGGTTTGGCCACCCCTCCACTACGTGACTTTGTGTATACTTGCTCAGTAAGCTCTTTTAGATCCTCCAGAATATCCTCTTTACAAGATTGTTCCATGCCATTTCGTGGCACTGCATTTGGGCAATCAGGTTTCTCTGTGAAAGCCACAACTCAGTGGAATGCCCTACCTGATGATTTGAAGAGCTGCAGTTCCATCAGTATGTTCAAAACCAAAGTAAAAAATCTTCTAAAAACTACTCAGTTCTGTAACCTGTAAACTGTTTGTTATTGTGCTGTTATATGTTTTAATTGTGACCTGCCTAAGGGACTGCAGGTGAAAATTAGCTATAATCTAACTCTGGTACAGTACATCAAATGTTAACATTTATGTTTAACACTGTACATGGTCCCAATAAATACATAAATAAAAAATAAAAAAATGTCTCTAGAAAATTTCATAGTGAAAGCCCCCACCTTTAAATCTGACGTATATGTACAAAATTTGTACATATACGTTGTAAAATTTGTAGCAACTCAGCTTTACATCGTCGAATCTGCCCCAAATTTCTCATGTTTGATAAGAGTTCATGCCAGAACACATCCACATGTCAATATCAAGTCATGGTCATAGAGCCACCTACTGACAACAGGAAGTCGGCCTTACATGAAAAACATCATCTGATTTACGTGAAAATTATGTGGTGTGGTCTACACATGATATACAGGAACATGAGATATAATTAGTGGGTGTTTTCTAATGCCACATAGTGGACACAAGAAGTGATAGTTATCTCCTCCATGCAATTTCCAATATTCATGAAAATGTATATCCATTTCAGGTGCCCCCTGGTAAATGTATTGCTGTATCATGTTGCTCTGCAATAACAGCAGTTTGACTCTGGCATAATTTTACTGCAGCACACCCCAACATGCGTGAAGGAGCAAGGGCCTGCACTGCATGCAGCTTTAATTAATTAATTTATTTTTCTTATTGTCATTGTCCTTGTCCTTTCTATCTAACTATCTTTCACAAGACTTGATTGCAATTTCATTTTACAGTGTCAAAAGCGCATAACTTGTTCTCCTGTCTTTGTCTCTCTGCAGTGGATTAACAGTCGTACACTGGTCCTGGTAGACAGCCATGAAAAGCTGCAGGTTGTGGACCGTCCCAGTCAGGAAATTTTGGAGACTTTGGACCTGGAGCAGGTGCAGCTGG
Source organism: Thunnus albacares (assembly GCF_914725855.1). Classification (NCBI taxonomy): domain Eukaryota; kingdom Metazoa; phylum Chordata; class Actinopteri; order Scombriformes; family Scombridae; genus Thunnus; species Thunnus albacares. The sequence continues at coordinate 138,090 of NC_058119.1, read as the reverse complement.
TCTACAACAGCCGTCATTTCAAATCACTGGCCACAGGAGGGAATGTCTCCCAGGCTCTGGTGAGGGATTAGCTGATGGGGACAGGATCATAAGGTCAAACTTAAAGCTTAATGACTCAGGGGCAGAGGTCAGGTTTAAGGTGAGGTTACTGATCATAAATGAATAGCTAACGTTCAAAACTAATATGAGTAGTAGTACAAGTAATAATAAATTCGATTTTAAGCGCCTTTTGTGTAGCCCAGAAAAAAAACTATGCTAATAAAAAGCTTGGCTAAAAAGATGATGGGTCTTGCGTCTAGATTTCAAAACAGAAACAGGCGGCAGTTTGAGGCAAAGAGAGTGTTCCAAAGCATAGGAGCAGCAGCACTGAAGGCTCTGTCCCCCACAGGCCTGGATTGAGGAGTGGTGAGGAGTCCATTGTCTGTGGAGCGTAGAGTACAAGAGGGGGTGTAGGTGTGGAGGAGGTCACAGAGGTATGAAGGAGCCAAGTTATGAAGACATTTTTAGATGAAGAGGAGAACTTTAAATTTCACATGACAGTTGATAGGGAGCCAGTGGAAATGCTGTAAGGTGGGGATGATGTGCTGCCAGGGTTTTGTATGTGTAAGAACACTAACAGCGGAGTTCTGGACATACTAGAGGCTGTCCATGTCTTTATTCAGCAGTGCAATTAGCATTTCATTACAGTAATCCAGACGAGATGTGACAAATGCGGTGGCTGTGGCTCAGGAGGTAGAGCAAGTTGTCCACTAATCAGAAGATTTGCGGTTCAATTCCCAGCTCCTCCAGTCCACATGTGGAAGTGTCCTTGGGAAAGATACTGAACCCCAAATTTCTCTTGATGGCTGTGCCATTGGTGTGAATGTGTGTTTGAATATTTAGATCCTACTGATGCGCAGGTTGGCAACTTGCATGCCAGCAAAGGCAATGGGTGGAAGTTTTGTGTGAATGTACAGTTGTGTATCATCAGCATAGCAATGAAATCTAAGTCCATGATGTCTAATTATGTGTCCCAAAGGAACCATTTAGATGATAAAAAGTAATGGTCCAAGCACTCCACCTTGACGTGCCCCTTGGTTGACAGGGGCAGGGTTGTATTTCAGGTTCCTGATTTTAATCAATTTCTTCGTAAAGGAAAGGGGGTACCAGTGAGGCCACGTTACTCGGTCATGTGGCTGAGGAGGATACTATGACAGACAGTGTTGACGGTGGCTGAAAGCAGTTTCTGTACTGTGCTTGGTAGTGAAAGGGAGGTTGGAAATGTGACAGAAGACAGATCATCGGGGTTCAGTCCTTGGTTTTTTAAAATGGGTGTAACAGCAGCCACTTTGGCAATGGAGGAACCAGTGCCAGACTTGAGAGAGGTGTGAACAACACTGACAATGAGCAGACACAGAGCAGGTATACATGTGTGAACAAATAGTGTTTTTGCAGCAGGGGTAGATGCCCCAAGCTGCGCTGGGGGCACTTGAGTCTAGCACATTGCCAGTGTTTTTACATTACACAGCATAGCACAGTAAAAGAAGTTGTTTACCTGTTGGAGGTGTGCTGGTTTGCAGAAAATGAAATTAGAGCCTGTTGTCTACAGTACTTATTCAAACATCTAATTGACTGTTTCTGCTAGTACTATTCCTCCTAGAATTATTTCTAATTGATTCACTGAAAAAGTAGCTCCAAAATATCTTGTTTTGTAGACCTGTTTATATTGAAACACCACAAAGCCCTGCTAATTCAGTTATAAACACATTTCATTTCCTATAAATTCTTCACAATAAAAATCTCAAACTATTTTGTCATTTAGAAGCTTTATGAAGCAGCAAAAGCAGGAAATGTGTTTTTTGTAAGCATTAACTTAACACAGCTCCGATACAGCTGAATGGTAAACAGTAAAATAAGGCAGATATCTGAATGTGCAACCAGGAAAACTGGTAAAATTCAAGGAACTTAGAGCAGAGGTGTGAAAGAAAATTGAATAGTAGGTTGTCATTTTATAAATTTTTTGTATATATGTTACAAATGTTTTCAAACTAAAGAGTCAATGTTTGTTGTCAACTGAATGTGATCTAATGTCATTGTCATTTTGGGGACACATGTTGGTGAAGAAATCCTACTCCTAGGCTAGTTGAACTCTTGAACCTGTTTCTATCTGAGGATTGCTTGCTGACCTCTGGGGTTAACTAGAGATATCTTTGTCTTAAGCCTGCTGTTTTAGAGACCATACTTGTTTGTAAGAAGGTGTAACGGTTTGTGGAAGTGTCCATTTAGGGACCAGACTGTTTTTAGCTTTGCTTCTGGAGAGGTATAAAGCTGTCTAGTTTGAGTTCACAATCTTTAGAGAAAGGGCTGGCTTTAGGGAAAGGGCCAGCTGAACAACATGCTTTCTCTCCAAAAATACAAGATGATTGTATTTTTGTTTGTGTGTGGACATTTGTATAATTGTTACTGATGATGTGATGGATTGTACAGTGTTTACAACTGCTTCAACAAGTAACAATGTTTAACGCTTTCTTTATGTCTCCATGTGCCTCTTTCTCGAGAGAAAATTTCCACAACAGAGGTCAGGAGCACCAGTGAGGGGGTAGGGGTCACAGGGGCGCAGCAGTCAATTTATGGTGGAAAAGAGCATTTTGGGGTTGTTTCGTCAGCTACTAATGATGTTAGAATAGTAGGCCATCTTGGTCTGAGAGAGCACTGCCTTGTAATTTTTTATATGCTCTTCATGAGCCTCAGAGTGGATAGTCAGCCCAGATGTTTTGTAGAACCTCTCAAGCTGCCGACCAGTGGACGTCATGGAGTGGAGTTCTGGGGTGTACCAGGGTGAAGGATGAGAAAAGCAGACGGTACTGATTTTAAAGGGGGCAAGAGATTCCAAGCTAATGGAGAGGATTTTGTTGTAATGGGACACAAGCAGAGGACACAGCAGGATCTGGAGCAATGTGAGCCAGTATCATGTCCCCCAAGGCTGCTGTAGAAACATTTTTTAAGTTCCTATAAGTGATCGAATGCTTTTGATGAAGCCCAAGGAGAGGCACAGAAATAGTGAAGGAGATGGAAAGATGATCAGTGATAGCCAGGCTCTGCAAGTGGGAGGGAGCAGTGCATGTAGTGCAGACCAGATCCAGTGTGAGACCTTTTTTATGTGTGGAACCTTGGACAGTTCAAACAGAATTGGAGAAAGACAGTGGAACAAAACTGTCAAATGAACAGATGTATAAAATCCACAAATTTCTGGAGGTGTTGAAAGAGGCCACATGTAATCCAGCTTGCAGTAAACTGTACAAGATAGCCTGCATAACTTTGTTGTCAGACTTGATAATATGAAGCCAAATCACTGGAGAGGACATCAAACTATAAATGACAAAACTCAGTTAAAATTTGTTAAAAAAATAAAAAGCTTAACTAAAAATACTCATTAAAATCAGTTGTGAAACGGTGAACAAATGAAGCCAGTGTCTTCTCACATCCAGGGTATAGGAAAGCTATGAAAAGCTATTTCATTTAGTTAGTAGCAGAGAAGTTAGTAGCAGTGTTAGGCTGCTGCTGAGAGGATAGCCTTTTTCAACCAAAATATTCCAGGAACTACTGAACCATAGAAACTAATCGCTCTTTTTGATAGTAGATGATAATGCTTGATAGTTTGTCCACCAAATGATATTGACGAGTTTATATTTCAACTGTGAAATGTCCTGCCCCATATATTTTTGTGTCGCAGTTGTTAAAAAAAGAACTTTAATTTTTTAATATATCATTATCAGATTTTTTAAACTTTCAAATTTCAATATCAGTATCAGCTGCAAAAGTCAGGCTATAATGTCAAAACTGCTTTTTACCACCTCTGTAACAAAGCCAGGATAAGCCTTTATCAGATTTTGAAAATTTGATCCATGCATTTCTGCTAGTTGTCTCCCTGGCATACTCTAGTCATATTTCAAAAGCTTGTAACTTGTCCAGAGCATGGCTACTAGAATCTAACCATAACCAGAAAGCTTGTTCACATCACACCAACCTTGAGCCCTCTCCATTGGCTGTCCTCATTGCCTGACTCTTGAATGTTACATGGACTAACCCCTGATTATCTCTCAGTAAAACAGAAGAAAATAGACTTGAAGTGTAAAAATACTCATTGTGTTGATTAAAACAGAAGTGTATCCAAACAAACGTATGAGAGACGGACAACAGAAAAATGCATCTGAAATTCCTCCTGTGTAGACAAACCTTTAGCCAGCGATAAAGCATTTTAAATAAATCTTGACTAGATTTCTGTGTGTGTGTTACTATATCTTTGTGTTTCAGGCTTTAGTTGGAGAAAAGGCTTGCTACCAGTCAGTCTCCAGCTACGCAGGACAGATTGTCTACTTGGGCACCAAGGTACTATGTTTTATGTGTGTATTTGTTCCATTTGTCATCTGTGTGCACAACAGCTGTGAGCTGCCATTTCTGTTTGTGGAATTGTCTCTCCCCACACATTGGCCAACCATTAGGAATGCATTATATACAGACATTCAGAAAATATTCAGACCCCTTCACTTTTTTCACATTTTGTTATCTTGCAGCCTTATGCTAAAATTGTTGGAATTCATTTTGTCCCTCATTAATCTACAGTCAATACCCCATAATGACAAAGCGAAAACAGGATTTTGGAAATTTTTGTAAATTTATTAAAAAGGAAAAATTGAAATATCACATCTACATCATCTACTGTTCAGACACCTTACTCTTAGTTAGTTACTTAGTTGAAGCACCTTTGGCAGCAATTATAGCCTCGAGTTTTCTTGGGTATGATGCAACAAGCTTTGCACAACTGGATTTGGGGATTTTCTGTCATTCTTCTCTGCAGATCCTCTCAAGCTCTGTCAGGTTGGATAGGGACCATCAGTGGACAGCCATTTTCAGGTCTTTCCAGTGATGTTTGATTGGGTTCAAGTCAAGCCTCTGGCTGTGCCATCAAGGACATTCACAGAGTTGTTCCTGTGTTGTCTTGGCTGTGTGCTTAGGGTCATTGACCTGTTTTAAGATGAACCTTCAGCCCAGTCTTAGGTCCTGAGTGCTCTGGACTTTGCTCCATTCCCTGCAGCTGAAAAACACCCCACAGCATGATTCTGCCACCACTATGCTTCACCGTTGGGTGATAAGTGGTGCCAGGTTTCCTCCTGACACAATGCTTAGAATTGAGGCCACATATATCAATCTTCATTTCATCAGACCAGAGAATCTTGTTTCTCACAGTCTGAGAGTCCCTTAGATGCTTTTTTGCTAACTCCAAGTGGGCTTTCCTGTGTCTTGCACAGAGGAGAGGCTTCTGTCTGGCCACTCTGCCATAAAGCCCAATCAGTGGAGCGTTGAAGTGATGGTTGTCCTTCTGGAAATTTCTCCTATCATAAGAAAATATATCATTATTGTTGTTCAGATATTGGAGTTTCAGCTGATAATTACATCTGATAATGCAGAGCTTTGACTGCAGACTAGGGACGCCACCTGTAAATGAATTTGGATTTTGGCCTCTCTGCCTTCCTCTCCTTTCCTTTCTCCTCTACTCTCCATTAGTGCCTGTTTGCATGAAAGCAGGACTGAGCTCCAGCACACAGGCACGCAGAGCGGGTAGCAGAGCAGAGATCTAATGGAGAGAATGAACTGGACTTTAGGTTATACTTAACTTAAATCAATGACAACAATGCACGTTATTAATAAGTGCAACAAAATGCACCACTAAGTGAGACAGTACAAGCAATTTATCAAACACTGTTGAACATGAACATAGCCTAAATTAGCAGAAATGCAACGTCTTTGACTGCTCTCCCCGCAGTCAACTCCCTTTCACCTCTTATCCCCTCTCACAGCTGGTATGTTCTACAGCCATGCAGAGCTTATGCTAATAGCAAAAACTTATTAACAAGCTGCTAATGCTAATTATATATATTGATTTAGCCTAATTAGCCATGTATCTTAAAATGAGTTGAATTCTTGAAGACTTAAGCCTGAAAGCAGCAGACCTCCTCTCTACTAGTAACAAAGGTCTTTGTTACGAATGTCCGAAACAAACTGACGATCATAGACATATTTCCCTTGCACTCCACAAGATGACACAGACCCAGACATGGACAAAGACACTGCATAGTCTGAGCTAGGAGAGGCCGCTGCAAACGTCGGTTGCGCCGCAATCACACCAGTTCATGGAGAGAGAGAATACCACCAACAAGGGCGCCTTCATTTCTCGTCTTATCTTCACAAAATAACTCTTCTGTTAGCTTCCTCAGTGTAATTTTTCCTTTGGAAGGTTGGTAACAGTGGCAGGTACCAGTTAGCAGTTGATTTGATTTAAAAAATATATCCAAAGATGATATTACCTCTTCTGTTCTTGCTGATTAATGCTGTCACCTCTGCTTTAGAGTGTTTTCTGAAGATTATTTGAAGGTTATTTTGCAAAATGTCCCACAAGTTTGAGATGTATTCAGGAGCCCATCTCTGGTGCAGCCACTCTCTCTCGCTTTATTTTCCTCTCACATCATGTAAAAACTGTGTTTAATGTACACATTTACATTGTGATATAAATCTAAATTGTAAGAAATGTAAAGTCCTGCCAATAATGATCTGTGGTGGAGAGAGGCACACTGAACAAACTGAAAGCTATAATGGACAATAGCAGACACCCTCTCCATAGCCTCCTGGAGCGACAGAGGAGTAGCTGCAGCAGTTGACTCCTCTCATTGTGCTGCAGAACGGAGCGATTCAGGAGATCCTTCGTCCCCACAGCAAAAAGACTGTTCAATTCCTCCTGTATTGACTGGATAGTTTTTTGTTTTCATATTTTGATGAGCTCTTGACAATTTGAATTTCCCCTAGGGGATCAATAAAGTAATATCTATCTATCTATCTCTCTATAATGGAATTTTTTATAGATCTTTTTAAAACTATTTTGGTGCTTTTGAAATTAATCAAACATGCTCAAAAATCACAACACAGAAACTAAATAATAAAACAACAACAAAAATATAAATTCTGATAACTGTAAAAGTAAGTATAAATTCATAAATTAAAACAAACAACAACAAATAAATGGGAAGTCTCTAGAGGAGTGAACAAGGAGATTCATCATAGAGATTTTTGGGTGCAGCAGCACTTTGGGATCCACCACTGTAGAGTGTTGACTTGAAGCTCAAATAAAGGTTGAAGATTATGGTATTAGAGTGATCTCAGCAGTACTGAAAGAGAAGAGGTGAAAGAAACGTGGTTCCCTAAAAATTAAAATGTATTTGCTTTGTCATCCCACAAATACCAAATCTTTTTAAGATAAAGATAGTTCATTAAATCACACATCCAGTTTATATTGCGAGGGTTTATGGCTGGGTTTTCAATTCAAGAGAATCAAACCTTTGGCTATTAAGAGTGGAGAAGGACAGGACCTTAAGAGGACTTGTTGACTGCTGAGCCCAATGCTATAGTAAGGGAATAGCAGATAGATTTCTGGAAGGAAAACAACATAGCCAGAACATGCAGTTGCAAACAAAATTATTCAACCTGCTGAGTATTAACACATTAAAGGTTTTCTGAAGACCTAGGTTGGAAGGTAGAGTTGAGCGACATAATCAAATTGATCCTGAAAATGTGTAACATAATCTTTCTGAGTATCAGCATTTTTTGTAATACAGCCACAAGTTATGTCAGTCATAATGATTGAACCCCTATTTAATATTGCTGTTTTTAATCACTTACTAGTATGTAAGGCTGCCAAACTGTAGGAAGACACAATTAACAATTAAGACACAATCTATAATGACACTGAATTTGCTTCAGCTATGACACACATATAAGCCTATGCGAGTGTTCAAACTAAGTAACAAACATGGCAAATAAAAAGGAAATGTCTTAAAAGCAGAAATAATTTCATTGCACCAAAAGGCAATAGTTACAAGATTTCCAAGATACTTAACAATCCAAGAAACATGGTTGGCAGCATCATACACAAGTTTAAAACTTGTGGTACATCAGCAAACCTTCCTGGACGTGGAAGAAAGAGCAAAATTTCTCCAAGGGTAATCAGACATTGGAAAACAATAGCTGAGAAAAAACTCTGAATTACTGCCCAAGACTTGCAGTTTGAAATTAACATCTAGAATGTAATGAAATTTCACATGGCAACACTATAGTTCATGTCACGCACACAGAAGCAGCTGTGACACAGACAGTGTAGCCACACACACACACACACACACACACACACACACACCATGCAGTCCGCACACAGCACACAGAAAGCCACAGCCACACATACACCATGCAGTCGCACACAGCGAAAAAGACACTACAGCCACACATACACACATTATTGTTGGTATGGAAGTTCATTAGCGTGAGTGAAGAAGACAAAGCTCGCAATTTATAATACCTTTAAGTCAAAAAAAAAAAAATAATAATTCTTATAAATAAAGTCAGAATTGCCAAAAATCCAAGAAAATTTCAATCAATGCATCATTAATATTAATATGACAGCTGTGTCATTTTTGTTTAATCTAGAATCTAGAATCTAATCTTTTTTATTTGTATGTCAGCTCCTTGACAATGCCAGAGTGGAACACTGGAGCACATCTTGGAACCTCAACTCAGACTCAACCTTGACTGGACTTGAATGACGCGGACTCAGACTCCGACTCTGACTCTGACTCTGACTCAGACTCAGGTAATGGGGACTCGACTTGGGCTCTTCTTTAGTGACTTGGACTTGGACTCGAATACTAGGGATTCAAGACTCGACTCAGACTCGAGACTTAGTGACTTGACTACAACACTTGGTCATACGCTGTCATACACAGTTGAAATGCTTATCTACTTTTCTTACATGTCAAGTTAAAAAAGAAAATCATTAAATAAATAATGGGAAAAAAAGAACGTAATGCAACCACTTATTGCATTATATACAAAAAAGTGATATTAATTATACTATAGGCGGATTCCTGTATAATCAGTTTATACACCTTGCATCTAAAAAAAAAAAAAAATTGTTAAATGACAAAAAATGGTTTGGTATTTATGAACTCTTGTATTGGCACTGCATATCAAACAGTTTTGAGTGAAACCCATCCCTAGACCAAACATTTCACATACCAGACCTTTGTGCAAGTTGCAGTTACATCACTGCAGGCATACACTGGTGCATGAAGGTTGTAGAGGCTGTTAGACCTGTAAACCAACTTCACACCCTAATATTTCATGTTTTTTGTTCGTTAATAACCCTTCTCCAAAGAAGACCAAATGTGAAGATATGGTGTAAAAGTGAGGTGTCTTGTTTGTACTGTTGGATTTTCTCTTTTTTATTTTTTAACAGTGTTACATTCTCTTGTCTTGCAGTCGGCTCACATTATGACTCTAAGAAACTGGAGAGAGGTATGTATGTTACTGTTTACAATATACTTATTTCTTAAAAAAACAAAACACAAGTAACTGTGCTTCCACACATATGTGAGTATTCTCTGACATCCATGGTATATCCAGAAAGGCTAATTCAAGGGCAACTTGACTTGCTTTTATATTCTTGAAAATGCTACACGTCTCATCCAAAAGACTTCTTTAGATCCGACTGACTGCTGGGAGTCCCAGGCATTTAACCTCTTTAGAGTCATTTACATTATAGCCCCTTTCCGACATGGACCCCTTTACATTAATTGGATGGCAGTTTAACAGTTGGGTTTCATGTCTGACTAAGCATCCTGGTCACTTTTATGTAGAAGTCATGAGGGCAATCTTACGATGTTGGACCTGTGACATTTCTGTATCACTTTCATCATGACACAAGTCTGAACTGAATGCTGTCAGATTAACATAAAGGCTGCAGATGTCAAACATGCAGAGAGAGATTCCTGTCTTCTTTTGCTTTCTAACATCATTGTAATAAATTTAATGTAATACATTTTAATCATCATCTCTTATGCACAAAATCCATTTCATAAACTAGGAAACACTGTGAAAGAGCCAATTTTAAGGTGTTGAAAAGATCAATCTTCTCACGTCAGATCAGTCTATGAACTTCACCCCCCATGACAGGAACAGAAGAAGTTAAATAACCCTCTTTCAGCTGCAGTAAAAACTACAAAAGGTGAAATTTCTTCAGAAATTTTAGGTGTGCTGGATACCTGACACAGTAGCCCCCAAAGCATGCGCCACAACCAGTGAATCACAGGCTGAAAGGCCAAAGTAAGTCAAAAGTGAAAGCACGCCATAAACAACCACAAGGAGGCACAATTGGTCCCTCTTGTCAAAATGTGGAGCGGATGGATGGGTGACACCTGTGCGCCGAGTATCAGCCCTGCAATGATAATATAAATGCACAGAGTCGCATAGTGGAGGAGGCCAAACCATTTAAAATGTAAACTAGGCACAAATTTGAGAATAATCTATAATTCTCAAAGCTCAGTAAATTGTATTTCTTCAGTACCTACAGTGATGGAAATGCATCGGATGCAGAGTTTTTAGAGTTTGTATAAGGACTCAATAGGTTTTATGGCTCTCCAGCCTGCCCCCAACATGTGATGCAAGAAGACATATGGGAAAGAATCATAGCATGCATAAATATCTTGGCTGCGTCCAAAGAGAGACAGTTTCTTATATGTCTAAAATTTGCTAAGTTGTACTTTGTGGTTTTAACTGTTTTTTAACATGTTTCTTAAAGTTAAAATTTGGATCCAGTGTCACACCAAGATATTTAAAATCAGTAACTATGTCAATTTTTTCACCTTTGATGAAAATATCAGAGTTAGGAGGTTGTACCATAGTTTTATAGAAAAACATACCTTTTGTCCTGTTTACATTCAGACACATTAAAAAATAATATTTGATAATGGGATCAACAGACCAGCTTGGACTCAAACCCTGGACTCCCACATGCCAAGTGGAATAGTTAGCTGGTGAGCTAATGTACCATAGACTAGATTCTGTGTTCATTCATCTTTATATGATACAGTCACACTGAGGTTCCCGAAAGGAGAATGTCTTCACATAATGTGACTTTATCCGAAACTATGAGCCCTAGAGCCGAAAGTCTTTCATTGTTAGAATCAGAAGGCCCTGTTTTGTTTTTCTTTCTGGTAAAAAGTGAATGGTTTCACAGGAGCTGGAAGTGGATGTTGCTGTCTCTCCCTCTTGTTGCACCACAGCAATTTGTCTGATAAATGTAGTGGAATAAAAGTTACTCTTTAAATACTTGTGTGTTATACTTGTGACAAATAAATACAAACTGTATGTCAGTAAGGAAGGGAAAATTGGGAAATTTTCAGTGTTTTTGTCAGTATTGGGAAAATACTATTTGATAAGAATCCATGGTTAGAAGATTTAATAGAAGATAAGTGATTTTAGCTCATTTAAATCATTAAAACAACTGTTTGCTTTGCTCTTGATCCATATTCCTGTTTCTGCCTGTGTGTCCAGCGTATAGACTGCCTGCTGAAGCAGGAGCACTTTGTTGAGGCTCTCTCTCTGGCCTGGTCCTTCCATGAGGGAACTGCTAAGGCTGTGGTTGGTGGGTATAAAGCACATCACACATCCAACAGCCTGTAAATCAATCTGTTCATTGGTATTTCCATCAAGTGTTTGGTTCCAGTTCTGTGTACATTGCTTTGTCAGTAATGGTAAATGGACTGTACTTGTATAGCTCCTTTCTAGTCTTCCAACCACTCAAAGCGCTTTCACACTATGAATCACATTCATCCATTCACACACATTCATACATTGAATGGTACAAGGTATGCAAGGTCCCAACCTGCCCATCAGAGGAAATCTAATCATTCATACACATTCACACACTGATGGCACAGCCATCAGGAGCAATTCCGGGTTAAGTAGCCACAGCTGCCCCTCATGAGCCACAGCCGCCCCTCATAAGTCAGTGAGTTTATGGCACATTGATCAGGATGTGGTAATTTGATTTCTTTTGTACTATGCACCATGTATTCACCCTGAAAACAAGATCTTAAAACTAGATTGTGACACATGCTCCACAAGATTCAGTATTTTAGGACTCACCTGAAGTTAAATTTGAGACCTTTGTCACATGATAACCGGTGGTCAAGTTAAGACCAGGACAAACACTGCTTAATCAACAGCATCAACTGTGAAGCCAGACACCATCTTAATATATAAAACCATATACAACCACCTGTTACCATGTGACCAAAATTTCAGCCTTAGTCACCTCCATGTAACTCTGTCTGCATTTAATGAAATTATCACAACCCATTTCACACACAGTGAACCTTGGGTTTGGGCATTTGCCAGCTTTGCCTGGTTAGAAGCCCAACAGAGCCTTGTTCATAAGCACTATGTTTAAGCCTTGAAAACTTCAAAACAGAAGTCAGCGAAAAAAGGCTTTTTGTCTTGGAATTAAGTGATTCTTTAAGCCTCTCACTTGACAGAGTCCTTGACTGTTATTTGTAAAAGTATTGGGTTATCAATACACAGTAAAATGTGCCAAAGCTGGCTTGACACTGCCCTATATCTACATTGTATCTTCCTTGGCTAAACTGTTGTGGCTGGCCCCACTAGCTTGACTAGCAGTATCATGTTATTGCTATGGCCTGCTCAGTAGTCCAGACATCTTCCTTACTTATCTAGCTAATTTTTCACAGCATTCACTGGCTTAGCGCACCTTTAAAGCATCCCAGAACCATTCCCTGCGCACACACACTAGAGACAACCTCTGTAGCAGGTTATATTCACTTTTGTCAATAACATCACCAACTAAGACCCTCAGCTAATGGCATGCTATCCAACATCAACCAGCTAACACTATGTCAAGTTAAATGGCATACTGCTGTCACCAGCAGAATACTGCTCAACCCACCAAGCAACAGCCAAACAATCAACCTCAAGTACCAAATCTTAGCAATCATGAAAGAATTTACTCCCATCTACCACATCATGTTAAGCTATCAATAGAGCCAAATAACAAACATGTTAAGCTAACTAACAAACCAAGCTAACTAGCATGCTTACAGCATGGTAAGCTACATATCATGCTGCCTGAGCTACCAAATAACAATCCTCTTCAGTTACCCCATCTTAATAATAATAATAATAACTTTATTTCTATAGCACCTTTAATACAAAAAATGCACCTCAAAGTGCTACAGCAAAAGAAATTACATTTAAAAAAAGACGAGAGAGGAGCGAGAGAAGCAGTGGTTGAGCAAGCTAGAGAGTGGATGGGGAGAGCTAGCAGTGGTAGAAAGAAAGCTGTTGAATAAGAGGAATAAAACGTTATTTTCTGATTGTTTCATGGCACTTACAAATAAACACACCCGCACCTCCGCACAAACCTGGGGTGTGCTGCGATGCCTGATAATGGCGAGGCAGCTGCTTAGTAAATGTCATACATATATCATGGGAGTAAGGTAAAAAAAACCAAAAAACAAAAAAAACCTGTAGTTTTAAAATTTTTTCCATATGTTTTCATGTATGAAAAGACCCAAAATGAACACCGTAAGCAGACTACTTGATTACTATAAGCAAACTATTTAAACAACATTTGTATAGGAATGATTCTGTCCTGAGCTTTTTGATCCATATAAGCAGGTGATCACTGTAACCATGATCACTATAAGCGGTTTCCACTGTATTTCTAAATCTAAGAATAGTCAAGTCAGTTTTATTTATATAGTGTAAAATTACAACAGAAATTATCTCAGGGCACTTTTCACATAGAGCAGGGTACACTGTACTCTTTAATTTACAGAGATATAACATTCCCCCATGAGAAAGAACTTGATGACAAGTTAAAGTTAAAGCTCTCCTTTAACGGGAAGAAACCTCAAGCAGAACCAGGGCGGCCATTTGCTTTGACCAGTTGGATTGAGAGAGAAAGAGGGAGGGGGAGATGGGAGAGAGAGACACAATGAAGCACAGCAACAGATGTAACAACAATAATATTAGAAATATAACTAATAGTAATAGCAGTAGCAGTTGGCGAAAATGACTAATAATAGCAGCAGTGGTGGGCGTCAAGCTGGATAGCAGAAGGTCCACAGCAGAAAGTCTACTGCAAGATACGAAAGCACAAAACTACAGGGAAGATGCCAAGTTAGTAACATGCATTAATGGTACATGAATGTGTACAGATGGAGAGAGGGAGGAGAAGAGAGGAGCTCAGTGTATCATGGGAAGTCCCCTGGCAGTCTAGGTCTATAGCAGCGTAACGCCAAGGTAAGCCTGGGCGGACCCTAACTGTAAGCTTTGTCAAAAAAGAAAATTTTAAGCCTACTCTCAAACGTCGAGACAGGGTGTCTGCCTTCTGGAACAAAGTGGAAGATGGTTCTACGGGAGAGGAGCCTGATAGTTAAAGGCTGTGCCTCCCATTCTTCTTTTGCAACCTCTAGGAACCACAAGTAAGCCTGCATTCTGGGAGGGGTTATAGGGAACTATGAACTCTTTAAGATATGCCCTTAATGGTGCCTGACCATTAAGGGCTTTGTAGGTGAGGAGAAGGATTTTAAATTATTTTCTGGATTTTACAGGGAGCCAGTGCAGAGAAGCTAAAATGGGAGAAATATGATCTCTTTTCCTAGTTCTTGTCAGCAGTATTCAACACCAGCTGGGGAGTTTTTAGAGACTTATTGGGGCAGCCTGATAATAAAGATTTGCGATAATCCAGCCTAGAAGTAACAAATGCATGGACTAGTTTTTCTGCATCTTTTTGAGACTGGATGTGGCTGATTTTTGCAATGTTACGTAGGTGAAAAAGGGCAGCCCTTGAAATTTGTTTCATTTGGGAGTTGTTTTATGTGGGAGTTAACGGACATATCTTGATCAAAGATAACTCCCAGATTCCTTATCCTTTAAGAAATGTGGGAGGCCAGGGCAATGCCATAGAGTGCACTGTAAATTCTAATACCTGTCTTAACTTACATAAATTAGTTAACTTTACTGGGTTATCAACAATATGTACTTCTTACTAGTTTTTTATTAAGTTGCAGGGTGAAAAAAACAATTGACTTTATGTCTTCACAATGAGCCTGCAGCGCTGGCAACAAGATGATCAATTTGGGAGGAACTGAAGTTAGCATAAGAGTCCTCTGTAGTATATAGACATGGCATTCATTTCAGTACAGATGGAATTGCTTCCTTAAATGAAGCCACAGCACTATCAGATAAACATCTAGTGAAGACATTTTTGTCTAGTGGCATGTGGTCCAGTAATAGTAATTCAAATATTATTAAGTAATGATCAGATACATGGATTTGGAGGGAGCCCTTTGCTGCATGTCATCGTCTCTCTCTCCTCTGCCTTTCCTGTCTTGTTCTTTACTGGACATCTGTAAACTGGTCAAAAATGTTTTAGGCCTACTAATGTTGATAAAACTGCTAAATGCAGGTATGTGTGAAATGAAAACTTTATGGGCAAGACTGGAAGGCAGTGTAGGCAGGACAGATGGCACGGTAACAAGTGATTATGCCTATCAACATTTCTCTGTTGTAATGTTGTTTTTGTTTTGACACTAATGAGGCCTGGGCAGAAGTGTCTGTTTAGGTGCTTACTGTCAGCAGTGACGATGTGCCTCTCTCTCCAAATGATCTTCTCCTTCACCCAGTGTCAACTGTCATCATTGTTGAGGGAGGTATTGTAATCAAGGATCCCCAGAACCTACCTTAGGCACTTTGTGTCTTGTTTGGGCTGTCATAGGCCATACATTTGGACTACCCTAAAGCCGTGAAAAACACCTTCACATTAATTCAAAGAGTGATGCCTGGCTTGAGAAACAACAAACTCCACCACCATGACTGAAAACTAAAATCAGAAATCTCCTGTTGATGTGAATAATCAAAAGTGATATTTGGCATTAGATCTCACTTGTTTATGACAGTGTATTTAGTTGCCTTTAATTGTTATGTTAACTAAATTAAGACACACCTTTCAAATTGTCAGCCCAGGGGTTCATCAGTAAGTTATGTCTAGAGGCTGCAGGTATATGTTCATTCATACAATGTGTAAGATCCATTTTATTACTCTTTCATATTATGATACTTACTAAATGAAGCCACTTTGCACTTGTCAGCCCATGGGTCCTGTCAGCCTGTTGGTTCTATACCAAGTTTGTTTCATAAGCTGTGTTTTATTGTTATTACAGAATTAAAGTTGTTGTTTCAGGGTATGTTAAATTAATGGTCAGGGTTAGATTTTGTTTCCCCAGAATTATAATATTATTTCTTCTTATAAAGCCCAATGATACATCGGCTGGCAAGTATTACTGGCAGATTATTGTACCGTCATCAAAAAGATCAAGTAACACTCATGAAAAGTAGCTGCATAAAAGGCGCATTTCCTCCAGGAAAAGAAAAAAAATGGATTAAAAGTTTACAATTAAATTACTCATAAGTCAAAATCATGAGATACTATGCCAAGATTTGAATGATTAGTTAAAAAAATGGACTATTTTTTGCTTCAGTCATATGGCAGAAATGAGCTTCCATACAGCCAGTTGTCTAATACAATGATTTTTTTTTTAAAAGAGATGTCGTCAATTAACTCCCTGCCTGTTGGGATATTCTTACAAATATTTAACAAGATGAAGTTATATACAGAGAAGACATGGTTTATCTGGAAGGACCACACTATAATAAATTACAGGCAAAGCTGATAAAATACTGGCAGAATAAAGTGACAAATGTCAAGGTAATGCTGGAGTTTCTGCTGTAATGGAACCATTTATGTGTTATTGGCCACAATCGTGACTGATTTTGTTCCATTTTTACCAGATTCAAAAGGATTTAAAGGGTGATTTTACTATAAGTTTAGTAATTAGAAGTGTACTGTTTGGGCAAAAAATAAAAAATGTATATAACTGAACTTTAAACTGTGTCACTACCTTGACTTATTATGTGTAATTGTAAATGGGATTATTTTAGGTGAATGGAACCTGTTTTTCATTAACATATAATGGATGTTTGAAGCATTTAAGTTAAATGAATAAAACTTTTTAAGGCATTCGGTTTGTATGGTTTTAACAAGTAAATCAGATTGCTGTTCAAGCAAATACAACTGTTTGAAATAGTATAGACTACTCAGAATTACTAAGTCAAGAGTACATCTAAAATAAATAATCAAGTTCACTATACAGGTTTTTTTTTAAGTTACTTAAACTCAAGTGTAAGTGTACTATACTAAATAAGCATTTGTTAGTACAATGCACAATACCTATTCCAATTAGTTTTTTTAAGGCAATTGTTTGCATGCTTTTTTTAAGTAAGGTTATCTAAAAGAATTTACTGTGTAGCTATGTCATTAGATAATGTGTTTCTAAGGTGTTTAGGGCCAAGCAGAATAACTTCAATTTTGTCTGAGTCTAGTAGCAGAATACCACATGCAAGTCTCTTCTTTCACTATTTGCAGACTGAATTTGATGCCCTATCATGCTTGTGTACTCCAAGCATCCAGAAAAACCTGGAATTCTGTTTTTCTGCACTGAATTGTCGATTAGCTTATTACTTTCTATGTAACTGGACAAACTGTGCCACAACACTAAAGAGGATCTTATGTTCTACATTGAAAAGACAGATAGATCTAAACTACCCTACATAAATGGAATTTTTCTTCTTTTCTCTTTCCCTCCTGCCTTTCATCAAGGAATAGGAATAAACTGCTTCATTTACATTACCCTAATAAGCCTTTACAAAACTGCAACACATGTGGACCATATTTATGGTAGCCTATAGGACACACAATGGTCTGGGAGCTGAAGGCTGACCTTGCTTGCATAATTACCACTTCCACCTCTTTCAAAGTGGGGGTTTCAACATTCATTGGATGCTCTATTGCCCAAGTGCAGGACATATCTAGAGGTAATCCTAACTCCCCATCTGTATCTTTATCTATATGCAGCTTAGTATAAGTGTTAAATAATACCTTGGCAAATGGATCTTCATAAAAAGCTGCCAGACCTTGTTCCTTGTTCCATCTATTTTCTGAAATCTTTTCTTGTGCCTTTCTTTGTTGCCAACCTAGATTTGAGGTCATTCTGCAGTACATTGATGCCTTCGTTCTCGCTATCTGTATCTGTTCCTCTAGTGCCTTCTGAATGGCCTTCACTCTCAGAGGAACCTATCAGTCTTCTGTTACTGTGTTGTACTTTATTATCTCTAAAAGCTACCTTCTCACAAACCGCAGGTTTTTCCACGCCATATTCATAAATTTAATCTCTCATCCTCTCCTTTTCTCAACTGTTCCTTTCAGCCCTTCCAGTGCACCTATCAGATCTGAATTGACAGTGGTCTACATGCCCTTCTCACTAGCCTTAGGCCATTTCAATTTGAGTTTCTGCCCATCGCTCCTCTTGTTCCTCGGCTTCTTGCTCTCACTACTCTCCTCGCCCTTCTGTTCAGTGCTATCTTCTGCTTCCTCCTCAATGGCAAGGATGCTGATACCCCGCAAACTTGGTTTATAACCTGTCAGTGTTCACCAGATTCAGGAGATTTTATTGTGACATGCACAGCAACACAACAGGTGGCAACACTGAAGGCAGTGAAATTTGGCTTCTTCAAGCTCTAGTTCCAAGTTCCAATTGGAGTACAATTTGATTTAATTGACCTCTTAAGAATCATTCATATCAATGCGGGGTCCCTTTTCACCCGCTCCCAAGCACCTTTTATTTCTCTTAGTGTATACTAAGAACCTTGTTGTAAGTCACCCTCTTCCAGCCACAGGGGCATATCTGCAGTTCTGTTTCCTCTACGTTTGATACTGTGGCTCTCCCTTTTCATTTACTGCAGTTACTAGCTGATGCTAGCAATGACAGCTATCAGTACACAGTCAAATGTGCAAATGATTGTGATTAATCACAGATATATTTGATGGAAAAGTACTAATATAAACTGTTGTGTGTTTATTCCAGGCCTGTTTGGAGATCCAGTGAAAAGGAAGGGAGTGGTAGGCGACAAGGTAAGAACAGAAAACCACTGCTTGTTGTATTACATCTATCGAGCCCAGACAGTCCAACAGTCTTGTGCTTATTTTTAACTTGTACCACTCTGTTTGTGCAGATGGTAGAGATTCTGTTGCAGTTTGCAGAGCATGCTTTGAAGAAGTGTCCAGAACAAGGCAAGATCCAAGTGATGGAGCAACATTTCCACGTAAGCTGACACACTTTGAAGAACACACCTTACAGTGTCCAGTCTACCACAGCCTTAGCTACTGCTATAAGTGAGTCTAGCTTTGCGTAAAAACTGAGAGCAGAGGGAACAGCTAGTAACACTCTTTCCAAACTTAGAAAATACACCTACTAACACCTCTAAAGTTTACTAACATCTCATCTCATCTGTTAAATCTGTACACAAACAGTAATGTAAAAATAAAAAGTTGTTGAGTCACAGGGAGTTTATGTGCTTTAACTATGTTTTGGAAACCAGTGGCTTTCTGGAGTCACTGTGCCCAGAGAGAAACTGTTCTTAATATTTTGTCCACCCCTGTACAAACTCGTAATGTAACATTACAGTTACAGTTCTGCACAATGTAAGAAGTAATTACATTTCATTCAAGTTGTAACATTATGAGAGTAGTAGCTATTTTCTATATAAAAAATGTAATAACTCTATAGATTGTAATAACAAAATCTATTACTTTGAGGTCCTGTCTGTAATTGATACATAACACCATCTCCATCCCAACATCAAGGTCCGTATGATTCATATGTATTTACATGTATTGCCAGGTTACCATTCATAGGCAGACCAGATACAATGACTTTTTTAAAGAATTCAAGAAACCTCTGCTTTAATATATTTTTTTAATCAATCACTTTAAAGATTCTTTATAATCACCTTTTAAGACTATTAAGTGGGACTATGTAACTTTTGCTGAGCAGCAGCAACAGCAGCCTCTGCTTCCACAAGTGGTTTTTACGGTATAGTGGTGCATTGAATTCTGTTGAATATTCTGGAGGTTTAACGATATCATACAGAGAGGAAAGGAAACATGTCTTTAGATGAGGTGAAAATACTTTGCTTTTCATTTTACTGTTATGACGACTCTTGTTGTGCATATGTCTGATCTGATTACCATGACCGAAAACATCTGGCTCTCCATGTGGACCTTACTCGGTCACGGGCTCTCCCTCCATCATTGAGAACCCGTGACAGAGTGAGGTATCTGACTGTCAGTATAAATCTCTGTTGCTGGCTCTCAGTTTGGATTTCATTACCAGCTGTCACTCTGCCACTGGCTCTATGTTCTGGTTCTGCTTCAGAATGTTTTCTGACACTTTGTATGACTGACACTTTGAGTCTATTTTGGTCTATGAATGGTCTTTAAGGTATTATTCAGTTAACACAACAATGGACATGTCAAAGCAAAGGCACCTTCAAAAGAGTGTCAGACATGTATTAAGACAGATGAAAATACCCTGCTTGGAACAATCTGATATGGTTTTCCACAAAAAAGTATAGTTACGGTGTTAGAATCCTCAAAATTATATATACTCCTCCCCCCTCATTAAAAATTCCAGAATCAATGAACGTGCAAATATTTTTCATTTCAAAAGTTTAAATGCTGGACACAAGATGTCTCCAATTTCACTAAAAAGTCAGTCCTCAGTGTATGTGAACTGGAGACCTCAAGTTTCCACATCACACTTGTGTAAGTTGAATATTGGACCAGGAATGGCTTCCAAACTAGTTGTGATGTCACTAATCCTGCTCCTTGGCCCATCCCAAATATCAGACTTTCATTAAGCACAGAGAAACTTTTCTCTTTCAGCAGTGTTAAAACAGCCTTCTAGGGTCAAACTCTGCACATACATCATTCTGCACAGTGAAGCTCAAACATAAAACATATTTTTGGTCAAGCAAGTCACTGGATGTGGAACTGAAGTATGCTGAGGGGCAAAGATTAGGCAAGGTATCTGATAAGACATTTACTGGCAGAAGTGATTGCTCTCAAAATGCCATGATATGTTCTATTTGGTTGAGTTATGCTGAGAAGTTGTATTTTTATTTTTGTTGAAGTATCAGCTGTCAAAATTTTTTTACAGATACAGCTTTTCATTATTTTTCACATAGTTACTTAAACTATTCAAAACTTTGAAGCTCAGAAAATGTTTGATAAAAATAATGTTTTGAAATGTTTTGAAGTTTTACGTAACTTTTTAATTTGTGTTACATTTATTGTATTACATTCTAATAAGTACTACAGAGTGTATTATGTTCAATTTTAAGATATTATTGTTGTTATTTTGTTGATTTTGTTGGTTTAACATACATTTAAAATATTCAGGCATTTTCCAAACTATATGAGGCAATTCCGTTTACTCGGTTTAAGTTTTATATTTCTGTTTGACATTTGATATTGATTCATTCGATTCAAAAAGTAGTAGTTGTATATGCTCGGTTAGGTAGGTAGGTTATTAAAATTTGTTTAAGTCCTCAGATACTACTACATTTTCCTCTGTTGAATGGATTGCTGTATTTGTTGAGGTTTGTGCTAGTAGTGCAGCAATGCTTTCTTATTATCACCTTGTTTCTTCACAAAAACCTGCAGATTGCCATCAATAGATTTAGATGTTTCAAAAGGAAATAAGAATGTTGTGAAACCTACATGACAAGATGAGCCACTACCATTTATGGACAGAAATACAGGTCAAAAATGTCAATTTGTCAAACTATTCAAAACATTCTCATAAATTATACATACATTTTTATTTATAAAGTAAGATGAACCATGTGATTGAATGTAATGTTTGCTAGTATTTAGTTTGTTTTCAGCTTTTTCTGAGGTGGATTCTGGGAAGATCTGCTTTATTTCAGCATAAAATACACTTAAAACACACATGAAGGAACAATCTGCAATTGTATGTGGTTTGCATTTGAATAGCAATCCTTTACTTGTAAATACATGGGGTGCAATAATTGGAATGTCAATCAGTTTACAATTTACAATTTCATTTAGCAGATGCTTTTATCCAGAGTGACGTACATCTGAGAGCTGATAGAACACAAGCAGGGATCTAGTTAGGAGACAACAACACGAGTAAGTGCCATAAAACTTAAGTTTGCTTCCACTAGGATGAAGATGTCAACAGGTGGTGCACCAAGACAATGCATAGAATGCATAGATTGCAAAGAAGCAGATTGTTTTTGTATTTTTTTTTTGTATTTTTGTTTTTTCTCTACCTTCAGTCCATTAAGTGTAGAGGTGTTCACAAAAGAGCTGGGTTTTTAGCCTTTTCTTAAAGATTGAGAGGGACTCTGCAATCAAACAGAGTTTGGTTAACTTGGGAATTACAGAGGAGAAGAGTTTAGCTAGCAACTTAGGGCCCTGTTGTGGTGGTGGTACCAGGCGCCTTTCATTGACAGAGCGTAGTGAGCAGGAGGGAGTGTAGACCTGAATGAGGGAATTCAGATAGGCAGGAGCCATTTTAGTTGCTGTTTTGTAAGCAAGTGTCAGGGGTTTGAATTTGATGCAGGCAGCAACTGGGAGCCAGTGGAGGGATATCAACAGTGAGGTGATGTGCTGCTTTGGGCTGGTTGAAGACCAGCTGTGCCACTGCATTCTGGATAGTTTGCAGAGGTTTGAACGTATATCCAGGGAGACCTGCCAGTAAGGAGTTGCAGTAGTCAGTGCGTGATATTATGAGAGCCTGTACCAGGAGTTGTGCTACAAGCTCAGACAGGTAGGGTCTGATCTTCCTGATGTTGTATAGGGCCAACTGACACGACTGAGCGATTGAGCCCACATGAACTTTAAAGGTTAGTTGGTCATCAGTTATGACACCCAAGTTCCGGGCAGACTTGTGGGCATGAGTTGGGTTTACTCGAGCTGGACGCTGATGTTTTGTTGTATAGAGGGACTGGCTGGGATGACGAGCTCAATCTTAGAGATGTTAAATCGAAGGTGGCATTCTTTCATCCATGCTGCTATATTGGCAAGGCATGATGAGATCCAAGCTGAGACTGTGTGGTCTTCTGGCAGGAATGACAGGAAGTGCTGGGTATCATCACCATAGCAATGGTATGAGAAACCATGGGAGCGGATGATTGCGCCAAGTGAGGTAATGTATAATGAGAAAAGAAGGGGACCAAGCTCTGACCCTTGAGGAACCCCTGTGGATAAGCTGTGCGGTTTGGACACTCCTCCCCTCCAAGATGCTCTAAAATATCTCCCTGAGAGGTAGGACATGAAGCAGTGGAGGGCGAATCCTGAAATACCAAGCTCAGTGAGTGTGGAGAAGTGGATTTGGTGGTTAACTGTATCAAAAGCAGCTCACAGATCAGGCAGCATAAGGGCTAAATATCATGGATAAATAATTATGCAGACCATGATGTTGGAATGGAAATGGTGCTACATATTAAATACCGACTGGACCCTAAAGTTTTAGATTTTAATTGTCTTATTACAATATATCGTGAGTTATTCAATTTTTCCAAACTCAAAAGTTGCCACCAAACTCAAACTGTAAAAACTTGCATAAAATGTAATTACTTGTTCCACAAAACCTTTTTTTCTTTATTCACTCACACATTATAGGCAGATTATTACATTATTATTACACTACTATTATGAGTTTCAACAACCTTAGTTATATAAATGAGCACAGATTAAATATATTTCATATTGTCATTGCAGTGGTTCCCATTCAGGGGTACTTGTAACCCAGCTGGTATGTGGAAAGATTATGGAACTAATGTAAACACCAGAATACTGTTAGAATTGAGAATGTGTGAAAACTAGTTAGTAAGCTAGCAGAGAAATCCTAACAGTTAGCTAAAAGTAAATGCATACAATGAGTATGCATTCATGCATAGTAATGAACAAACAGTTCAAATAGCTGAATTTATTGGATAAATGGTTGAAATAGATGGCATAAAGCAGGGTTGCCAATTCTCACTCTCACTCAAACTCAAACAAATCTCACATAGAGCTACAGTTTGTTAGAAATTAAATGCTACAGCTCTTTAGCAACCAAGCCAATCTCCCAAATTCTTTTTATCAGCAGCTGAGTATGACTGAATCCAAATGCCCACACTTTTGCGCACTTGCAGACCTGCAGGCATGTTCCCGGTAAGTCTGCGAGTGCTGAGGGGCTGTCCAATGATTGTATTTATTTATTGGGACATTGTACAGGTTTTAACATAAAAGATGCACTGCACCGGAGTTAGTTCAAAGCTAATTTACATCCGCAGTCCCCCACAATCAAAACATACAACAGCACAACAACAAACAGTGCAAAGCAAAAAACACACCATACAAAATATAAAGCTACACACAACAGCACATCACATACACCCACAATGTCAATTAAAAATTAACAATGTAAACTTGTCAAATTAAAAGCAAGACTACCTGTGCTAATGAGAAGACCATAGATGAAGTTTAGATTCAGTGGTCACAGAGCTGATTGGTCTTTAGTAGATTTTTTTTATTTGGCCCTGAATGTATTGATTGAACCACAGTTCTTCATATCATCAGGTAGGACATTCCACTGGGTTGTGGCTTTCATAGAGAAAGCTGACTGCCCAAATGTAGTGCGATGAAATGGTATGGTACAATCTTGTATAGAGGATATTCTGGAGGATCTAATAGAACTTACTGAGCGAGTGCACACAAAGTCACATAGTGGAGGATGGGCCAAACCATTTAAAATTTTATGAACTAGGCACAAATTTGAGAATAAAATTCTCAAAGTTCAGTAAATTGTATTTCTCCAGTACCCTACAGTGATGGAAGTGCAGGCTTTTTGTCCAGAGTTTTTAGAGTTTGTTTGTATAAGAACTCAATAGTTTTTATGGCTGTTTCTCCAGCCTGCCCCAACATGTGATGCAATAACACATTTGGGAAAGAATCATAGCATGCATAAATATCTTGGCTGCGTCCAAAGAGAGACAGTTTCTAATGTGTCTAAAACTTTCTAAGTTGTACTTTATGGTTTTAACCTTTTTTTAATATGTTTCTTAAAGTTCAAATATGGATCCATTGTCACCCTAAGATATTTAAAATCAATGACCATGTCAATCCTTTCATCTTTGATGCGAATATCAGCGTTAGGATGTTGTACCATGGTTTTAGAGAAAAACATACCCTGTCTTGTTCACATTTAGACTCAGACACGATTGATCAAGCCAATGTGTGATCTTTTCCAATGCAATTGTTAGCTTAGCAGCAACTATCACAGCTGTTTCTGCATGTGTGTACACAATGGTATCATCTGCATAAATTTGTAGTTCTACATCATGACACTGTTGAGGGAGATCATTAATATATAGGCTAGATAACAGGGGACCTACCACTGACCCATGTGGAACACCCATTGTACACTTCATGTTACTGGACAGTGCATCACAAACTTTAACACATTGTATCCTATTATATAAATATGAAGACATCCATGCCAGTGCTCTAGATGAGAAGTTAAATTTAGAGAGTTTCGATATTAAAACATCATGATTGACTGTGCCAAATGCTTTACGCAGATCTAAAAATACACCAACTACTCCTCCTTCCTTAAGTCTTGATTTAATTTGCTCTATTAAGTGCAAGGTAGCAGTTTCGGTGGAATGATTTGCTCTAAAGCCAAATTGCATACAATGTAGACCAAAATTGTTTGTATTAAGAAATGTTGTCAGTTGTTTAATGACAACTTTCTGTAGTCTGGTCTGTAGTTACTGGCTTCAAGGCGGTCTCTACATTTAATTAAAGCTGCAAGCAGTGTTGAACGGGCCTTCGCACCCTTGCACATGTTGAGGCACAGTGCAGTCCAAGGGCTTCTGTCATGGGCATGTAGATGTCTCCAGACCTGGGCTGACAGGTCTGACTTTACAAACATGTGAAGTTTGGTGCAGACTGGAGCATGTACAATAAAGTTATAGCAATTTCCTCTGTCATGGCAAAACATCAAATTTGCCAAATTTGGTGAGTTTTTGAACATGTTTAGGGGGTCAAATTTGGGGTTGAAGTGGCGTAATAATAAAGAAAGAAAACTTGACTTTGGCCAAATCTTACATTTCAAAGCACAGTTTTTGTAGGAAATTTCATCGCAAGTCCATTGATACAGGTTTGAAAGTGGTCTGACTTATACTTTAGACATCAGAACCATTTGTTTGACACAAAGTCCATGCCCAGAGATTGCCTCCCCATTGATTTACATTGTAAGGTGCGATGTGGCACTCCAAATTTCGGCGTTTACAAAATCTAAACCGTTCACGTTATTACAAAGTTTTTAATAACTTTGTTCAGCACAGTGTGATAAGTCATGTATTAAAGTTTGAAGCCAATATCATTAACGCCCTAGGAGGAGATAGCGTTTGTTCAGGGTCCAAAATTGGCACAAAGTCAAAGTGGGTGAATTGTGGACTTCCTGTTGGATTTAGGTCAGGGGTGTCAGTGTATGATTTGTAGGTTTTGATGAGATCAATAATTGAGTTTTAGTTCGATCTCTCTACGACATTCCTACGGGTCGTGGTGGCCATATTTGTTACATAGGTGGCACTCTCAAGCACATTTTGGCTCTTTGGGGGATAATTTTTACATTTTAGCAAATTTTTCACCAGACCTGATGTGTGTGCCCCTTTGGGGCTCAGGCCCTAATAAGAAAGAAACAAACACACAAAATACAATAGGGTCTTTGCCCCTTTGGGGCTCAGGCCCTAAAAATAGGCATGACAATGGCACCTTTCCAGTCATCAGGAAAGGAGCTGTGTTTAAAAGACAAGTTAATTAAATGAGCAATAGGGGAGTTAAAATATCTTTGCGTGATTTGACAAACATGGTGTCAAATTGGAAAGCATCTCTACTTTTGGAGCTTTTTAAGGAGCTGATGATTTTGTTTACTTGTAACTCATTAGTCTCCATCAGCTCGAAAACCTGGCCTGTAGCATCTGTAGGAACAATATCCAGTTTCCTTTTCTTAATTTTTTTTCCTAACTCAAATACAGGCTCAAGAAAAAAAATGTTAAAGGCAGAAGCAACAGTAAGATGATCTTCAATTAACTTTCCCTGTACTTTGAGTTTAAAATCTCCTAAAAAATTTGAGTCCCTCCTTGTGAGATTATTGATGTTTTTCCAGACCAATTTACTGTTGCCTTTTGCCTCATTCAAAATATTGAGATAAAAACAAGCTTTAGCTTCTCTTAGCTCTTGGATAACTTTGTTCCTTAAACGTTTATAAATCAGCATGTCAATGTCTCTTCTAGTTTTTATTGCCTTCCTTAGTGCAGCATCTCTAGATTTCATTAGTTTCCACAAATTTCATTAAGCCACGGTAAATTTTTATTTTTAGATTTTATTTGTATCCCCACGTTAAATCTTTCCCTCACAGAGTTGATTCTGTGAGTAAAATTATCACAGCCATAGTCCAGATCATCAGAGGACAGTACATCATCCCAGTTCAAGCTGTTAATTTCATTGATAAATTCTTCTTGCTTAGCTCTGAGTATGCATTGAAGGATCATTGTCTTAGTTGCCATGGTCATAATCAACTTTTAATCAGTTTTCTCACACATAGGGTTAGGTTATAATCTGATAAGCCAGTGATTAATTACAATTAATTATGATATTGATTTCTCTTATCTATATTGTTGTTGTTTGACATGATTCATTAAAGAACATTAGAAGTCATTGTGTATCTTACTCTTTTTGTGGTGTTTTAAGGATGTAGTTCCTGTCCTGGTGGATTACTGCCTGCTGCTACAGAGGACGTAAGTATATATGTTTTGTACATAAATGCAAACACACTTCTAGTGGAGTAAGACCATAACACTGTGTCTACACAGAAAGCGTAGCATGGGCAGCACATTTAGCATAGCAGCAGCAAGTGCTCTGTCTGTGTGTCTACACAGGAGGTACTCAGGAACAGTGTTGAACATAGGTCACCTGCGTTTTGGAAGCACTCAGAGCCCAATACACAATGACTGTTGTTACGTGAGTAAAATGGAAGAAAATAGACTTGAAGCCTAAAAATATGCCTCAGGTCAGAAGGGTTGGACTCATGGACTAGAGGGAAGTTGTGCATTTAACAGCTCTCTCTAAACAGATGTAGCAAACAGCAGTTGCAATAGAACAAAGATACAGCTAATTTGCTGTATATGTCATAGCCTACGATGAATTTTTCATCCTGAAGTCTTAATTTTCCTGTTACACAACCCCTGAGCTTGTAAAACATTTTCATCAGCGGATGACAGGATCAAGTATACATTCTGGATTTACCAATAAAGAACACTTTTAATGACTTGTGCACGTTTGTAAACTAATTTTCTGTATTGTACATCAGTAATTAATGTTTGAAATGATACCTGTCTGTATTATTAAATTATGAATAATGATAGAAAGTGATTAGAATGAAACAATACCACCACATACTGTACAGGCTCATTATTATTATTATTATTGTTATTATTATTATTATTATGTTATTGGCCAATACGCATCGCAATATGTTACACATCTCTGGACATTCCTGTTTCAGCACTGCCAAAAAGACACAAGCTCTAACATTACACTGAAGTTTCTTAAAAAAGTTATTTATTAGCTAACTGTGAATCCTATGGTGCAGATATGTTTCTAATACCATTTTAGATCTGTAAAACACCCTGTCATATGTCTGCTGATAATATTTCCTAAATCATTTCAAACACTTTATGGCTAAAACACTAACATAACATTCAGCTTCAATCTATTTTCATAAATGTACATTAGCTAGTTAAATCCATTAATTTGCTAGATTGTAAGGAGCTTAAATGCTGTAAAACATTGTGCTAATATCCATTGATAGTTATTTCTAAATCAAAAATATAATAAGTCATAATGTTGGCTGATTTCAACTTCACAGCAATCCTATAGTGCAACCGCTACTCGCTGCCAGTTTGGAACTATTTGACATTTGCACTGCCCACCGTTACTCCAAAAAAACTGGCCTTATAGAGTCAATGGAGATGTTGCCACTCTCTCTTTCTTAATAACTGTGGACTGTGTGTGTGTGTGTGTGTATGTGTGTGTGTTTGCGTAGTGACCTGCTGTTCAACCAGCTGTATGCTCAGCTGGTGGAGAACGTGGTTGCCAAGGGAGTTTTCCTGGAATCGCTGGAGTCATATATTATTGTTGACCGCCTTGGTCACCTCACTACACCCATCATGAGGGACCTCCTGGCCCATTACCATGATAACGGTTTGATGGACAGCCTGGAGAGATGCATTGTCCATCTGGATGTCACCAGCCTGGACATAAAGCAGGTGTGTGTGGTTGTGTACAGTTAGGACTGTGTGGTAAGTAAAAAATGCCATCCACAGCAGTTGGCAGCAGTAAGCCAAAATTTGTGAGGACAAATTAGGCTCTACATTTCCACTGGTATAATTTTCATAGTAGGTCTTCTGTGTGTGTGTGTGTGTGTGTGTGTGTGTGTGTGTGTGTGTGTGTGTTTGAAGGTGATTCAGGTGTGTTGGGAGAACCAACTCTATGATGCAATGATCTACGTGTTCAACAGCGGAATGAATGACTACATTACACCCATGGAAGTAAGTTCGACACCAAAATGTTGTTTCATGAGGAATTGCTGGGCAAAGTAGGAGATAGATGCACACAGAGTCTACTCCACCAGCTACTTTCACTTAAACATATTTGTGCCATCATTATCAGTAAGTCTAGGAGCTGAAAGTGTAATTAGACTCTTAACATTGAATGGTTACAGAAATTAGGGTAACCACACATCCAGGTTGTAACTGACTTGTACTTTACCCATCCAAAATGCTAACAAGATGGCTATGGCTGCTAATTCACTGACTACTGCAATTCTGGTTAAAAGACTTAAAAGTTTAGAAAGTGTATGACAGACGAGCTCACAGTGAGAGACACATTGAGAGAATCTCCAACTCCAATCCAGAGTTCTCTAAATGCCCTCAGTGTTGCTGTGGTAAATCACACTGCCACCATCTGGAACATGTATGCTTGCCATCGTGACTGAGGAAAATGCATCACTATGGGCTAACATGGAGGACTTGGTGTCTCAATCCAAAAAGACAAAACTTGTAAGTGGTCGGAATACCAAAATGCCAGGGTCCCAGACTGTGCTGTGGACAGCGACCATGTCCCTTACTGGTGCGCTTTCATCACTACATTGAGAAGGAGCTGGTTCTGCTGTGGGCAAGGAAGCACCAGGATGTTTCATTCAAAGGGCAGATCTCCAATCAGGGAGTTTGTTTAGAAATGTTAAAGTGAATAGTGTGGATCATAACTTTGACTCTCCGGAAAAAGCAGAGCTGTTTCATCAGCAGCATTTTGACAATAGACAGACGTGAATTAAGCTGATCTGGATAATAGAATATATCTATGGACATGTGAGATGAAAAATTCTCGTGGCTGCACCACTGCTTTGCTACTGAGCAGTTAGTGAACCACTGCTCTATGTTTGCTCCAGGTTTATGTTGAGAGACCCGCCGCCCTGGGTAGGTCTGAGACAGCTACCAGCTAGTTCAACAAGTATTATCTGTAAATTTATAAATCGAGACCCATTTGTGCATAACTGATTGTCAGGTTACGCAAACCCTAGATAGCAAAGGTTTTTCATTCAAACTTCAACGGTGAAGTCAGTCAGGTGTGGGTTCGCTTACACTCCCCATTCAAATATATGAGTATTTTTCTGTGTCTAGCTGCAGTTACTTATTGTCTCTACACACCTGACAGTACACATTTCTTTTTTTTTTTAAATTTTCTTTTTATTTGCCATTTTCACATACATTCTGCTTACAACTGGTACACAATGACATATTCTTTTCTATATTCCCAATATTACAATATTATTCATTTAAACATGACAGTCTTCCTTAGTTTTTTACTTTGGATCCAGATAGAGAATAACTGTGCCTACTCATACATATCAAGAGGAAAAGTAAGATAAAATAAAATAAAGAATATATTATTCATATACCTATGGCTATATATCCATACATGGATACATATACACATGTCCAGAGCGCAACAGTTATTCACAATCTTCCATACTTCATGGCCAGTTGAATTAACAGAGTTCTACCATGTGATCGATTTTGCAGATATTGTGAAATAGAATAAAATTAAAAAAACCAAACAAACAAACAAAAAAAAACAAAAAAAACCCCAGAACCTTTCAACATCTGTAGCTATGAAATATGAACTAGGGGTCTTTGTTCCTAAGATGTACATCTCAGATACAGTCCAATCTAGTTGGTTTTATGTACTCTATCCAATTTTCCCAAATTCTTTCAAATCTGTCCCTCTCCAGTCTCACAGACAAAGTTAACTTTTCCATCCCATATATATTGTGCGTAACCTCAACCCAGTCCTCGACCTTAGGTACCTCATTCTTCAACCACTTTCTGGTAATCGCTTTTTTACTTGCAATCAGCATTGTTCTGTAAATATATTTGTCCCCAAATCTTGTTAAATCTATGCCCAATATCCCCAAGTATAACACCTGAAATGTAAGTGGAAGATTTACCTTCAATACTTTATCCATACACTTCCTGCCAGTAGGTACGAATGGAGGGACAACTCCAGAATACATGGAAGTGGTCAGCTTTCTCAGCTCCACACAATTTCCAGCACTTTGTATCATGATACTTTGACTGTGCTCGTGATATCTTATAATATTCTTCCACCCATGTTCTCTCCAAGATAAAGAACAGGTTGTTCTCCATTGTTGTTCATTTATCTCTTCCCATTCATCCACTGATATAACAATATTTGCATCCCTCTCCCACCTCTCTTTTATATACACTGTGTCTGTTCCCTTTAAGTCCTCCACTGCCTTATATAGTCTTGAGATAAGCTTCGTTCCCAATTTTGATTCATATGTTGCAGTAAACATCTCAATAATTTCTGTCCTCCTCCCGTTTATGACCCCCCTCATTGTTTGCTCCAGATAGTTCCGTAATTGCAAATACCTATACTGATCCGAATTTGTGAGGTGATATTGGTCTTTTAGCTCCTGAAAACTTTTAATTTTCTTCTTACTTAAGAGCTTCAGGAATATTGTAGGTCCCCTTTCCCAATTTTTAAAACTCTTATCTGTTCTATTTGGCATGAATTCAGAATCAAACCCAATCCATCTTAATAATCTACTTTGAGTTTTCAAGTCGTTTTCCGCAATTAATTTGAACCAGATCTTCAATAATATATCCATCCATGGGTTTGCCTCTTCTCTAATGTGCTTTCTCAGGTTACTGTCCCCTATTATAGCCTGTATTGGGACCCCATCTGTTGTGCCGGCCTCTATCTCTTTCCATCTCGCTGAGTAGTAAGGATTGTATATATTCAACAATATTTTTATTTGTGCAGCTTGGTAATAGCTCTTCAGGCATGGAAGTCCTAACCTTCCTTTGTTTTTGGGTAACTGCAGCGTTCTGTACCTGATCCTCGGTCTTTTCCCCCGCCAAATGTATCTAGAGATCATTTTATTCCATTCCCTAAATTCATCTTCTTTTAACTCCACTGGTAGACTCTGGAACAGGTACAAAATCCTCGGCAGTACATTAATTTTTATCACCTCCACTTTTTGTGTAATGCTCATATATGGTATCAGGTTCCACCTTTTAATATCTGATTTAATTCTACTAAGCAATGGATCGTAGTTGATGGACTTCAATTGTCCTAAGTCTTGAGGTAGATTAACTCCCAAATATTTTAATGATTTTGATTCCCAGTTAATTTTGTAATTGTCCCTAATCGCTTGGCCTGGTCTATAGTTGTAAGTAATAACCTGAGTTTTTTGTATATTTATTTTATAGCCTGATAAATGACCATAATCTGTGAGGGTTGTCATAAGTGCAGGGAAGGACGTATCTGAACTTGTTAAATACATTAATATGTCATCTGCAAATAGAGCTATCTTTTGTACCCCTCCCCCTATATCTACACCTGTAATATTTTCATTGTGTTTTATCCAAGTACTTAGAGGTTCCAAAAATATAGCAAAGAGAAGAGGACTCGCTGAGCAACCTTGACGACAGCCTCGTTCTAGTGTGAAAAACTTTGAAAGACTCCCATTGATCCTGATCCTAGCCGTTGGTTTATTATACAGGGCCTTTATGACTTTAATAAATGTCTTATGAAAATTGAACCGATCCAGCACTTTGTATAGAAAGTCCCACCCCACCGAATCAAAAGCTTTTTCTGCATCTATTCCCACCACTACTGTCTCTATTTTATTTTTGATTACATGTTGCATAACATGTAGGGTGCACCTGATATTGTCTTGCGTCTGTCTTCGTTTTATGAATCCCGTCTGGTCTAAATGTATCATTTCTGGCAGAATTTTTTCTAGTCGTTGGGCTAAAATGGCTGTAAACAATCTATAATCTTGGTTGAGGACACTAATAGGCCTATAACTGGAGCTCATCCTTTCCTTCCTTCAGAATTACAGAGATGATGGCTTCTCTCCATGAGTGAGGAATTTCCCCCTCCTTCAACACCCAGCTAAATGCCTTCCGCAGAAGTGGGATTAATGTTACCTTAAATATTCTGTACCATTCTGCTGTATATCCGTCTGCACCCAGGGACTTGTTGGCCTTAAGATTTGAGATTGCTTTATTAACTTCCTCTTCTGTAATTTCAGCAGTTAAAGCCTCATTCTGTTCTTCTGTTACATTTGGTAAATTTAAGTTCTCCAAAAATTGATCCATCTGGGTTTTATCACTAGCTTTCGGTTGAGCATATAGGTTTTTATAATAAGTTTCAAAGCATCTTTGTATTTCCTCTGTTGATCTTGTATGCGGTTCTCTTATTTTGTAAATGTTATTTTTTGCCTGCTGTTTTTTCAGTTTATATGCTAGCAATTTTGTTGACTTGCCCCCCACTTCATAATATCTTTGTTTTATAAATAACAGGTTTTTTTTGGATCTCCTGTGCGTAAATCTCATTTATCTCCGCCCTCTTTCTTTTTATTTCCTGATATATGTCCTCTTCCAATTTATCTTTATGTTCTCTTTCTAGCCTTTTTAGATCTGATTTTAATGTGTCAAGTTGTAGCTGTCTCATCTTTTTTAAGTATGCTGATTTGGCTATTAGCTTCCCTCTCATCACGGCCTTACACGCATCCCACAGTACAGACAGAGACACCTCACCATTGTCATTATCCTCTATATATGTCTGAAGTTCCTTCACTATTTCCTCCTTTGT
Source organism: Thunnus albacares (assembly GCF_914725855.1). Classification (NCBI taxonomy): domain Eukaryota; kingdom Metazoa; phylum Chordata; class Actinopteri; order Scombriformes; family Scombridae; genus Thunnus; species Thunnus albacares. Next base: position 103,985 of record NC_058119.1, on the reverse strand, counting down.
GTGTCCTCTTAACTTGTTTGAGTTTAATCTCCAGATTGTTGTTTTTTTCTCGCTCGCCAGACATAGTGTTAAGTAAAGAGGGCTATGGTCTGATAGATCCCTTACTCCTATATCACATTTTTCTACCCTATACCTATCTTTATTATTCATCAGGAAATAATCAATCCTTGTGTATATGTTGTGTGGTGATGAATAGTAAGTGTAATCCTTACTTGTGGGATTCAGATCCCTCCAAATGTCTACAATTCCCAGTTCAGACATCATCATCTTAATTTTTTTACTGATTGCACTTTTTGTATCCCACCTCCTGAGGCATCCAGCTGTGGGTTTAGTCTCTGGTTCTCTGGCCTCCAGCAATCAAAATACCCTCTGCCTCTAGTGTCATCAAATCAAACATCTGTCTATAAAACTTCCAATCCGAGCCTGGTGGGGCATAAATGTTAAAAAAAGTTACCACCTCCCCCTCAAGTTTCCCCTTAACCATGATGTATCTACCCTCTTTGTCCCCTGTCACAGATATCTTTTCAAATGAGATCTTCCCTGAAATCAAAATAGCCACCCCTCGCCGGCGTCCTGATTTGTAGGAGGCAGAGAATATTTGGTTGTAGCCATTTCTTGTCAGCTTTGCATGTTCCTTCTCTGTCAGATGAGTTTCTTGTAATAAAATTACCCCTACCCCTTCTTTTTTCATCTTACTAATTATCTTACTCCTGTTGGTTGGGTTAAGTACACCATTTACATTATATGAGGCTACTTTAATGCAGTTCTTGGATGTTGTTATCAATCTCTGTTCCACCTGAATTGTGTCTCTCTCCTATCCTCTCTGTCATATTTACCCCCCTATAGCTACTGAAACAGTAATGAACATTAAACAACTTATAACAAAGGTTTAACTTAAGTACTTTTAAACAGAATACTATAAGAACTTCCTTTGGTGAGGTCTGTCTATTGACCTTCTCTGAGCTCTGGTGTTCAGTCCGCTCTGAGGGATGAGCACTGCTCCCTAAAGGCAGAGAGCCCTCGCTGCTGAAAACAGCAGCGTTCATAAGTTCGCAACTGCATTTAGTGCTTCCCTGACGTCCTTGGCTTGTGAGGTTATGAAGTTAGCGACTAAAATCCATATAAAACGCTGTAGTCTTATCAAAATTGAGTTTACACATCTCTCACCTCGTAGGCTAATGTTATTTCCTGGAAACAGTCAAATCTTAACCTTTTATAGTGTTGTTTCATCGGGAATCCCGGTCTCTCCTGAAGGCTTGCAGTTTCTGTTGGTATCCCGGCCGTGTCTCTGTTGTCCCGCGGCCCGTCTTCACACTGCCCGACGACCACATTAGTTTAATCCGCTCCATCCAGTTTTCCTCCGGTGTCACGACCTCCACCTGGAGCCCTCGGGACAGCATGTCCTTCGTCGCCTCCTCCGCTGTGTTATAGAGGCATGTCTCCCCCTCGTAAAACACCCAGAGTTTTGCTGGGAAAGGTGTCTGAAAATGTATTTTCTTTTCTCTCAGTACCTTTTTTGCCTCCGTGTATTCCTTGCGTTTTCTCAGGACGTCTGGTGCATAGTCATGGTCTAGAAACACCTTCCTCCCCTCATATATGAAACCCTTTTTCTGCCACGCAATCTTGATAAGTTCCTCCTTACTGCGGAAACTTTGCAACTTCATCACGATGGATCTTGGAGGGGAGTCTTTGGGAGGTTGGGAGACTAAAGCCCGATGGGCTCTTTCAATCTTCAAGTGATGGGGGGTAAGTCCAGCTTCTCCCTAAGGAGGTTTTCGATGAACGTAATCATTGATTGAGCATTACTCTCTGCACCTTCCTTCACCCCATGAGTGCGGACATTTTCCCTCCTCTCGCGGCCCTCCTCATTCTGGTCTCGACCCGCCTCTGCAGCTCCACGGGTTCCAACGCGGCTTCCTCCAGGCTGCAAGTGCGCTCCTCTGTTTCCACAATCCACTTTTTGGCGTAATCAATCCTGTTGTTTGTCTTTCTGATATTATCTCTGATTTCTTTGAGATTTTCGAAGTTCTCCCGGCGAAACTCTCTTATCTCTTGTAAGATTGTTTCCAGGTCTGCCATACTTTTAGCGGGTGGCTGTATCTCTCTTCCCTCTCGGCTTGGTTGCGCTGCTAGCTTGGCATTCACTCTCTCAGTTGTAGACTCTGCTAGCTCTCCAGCCAACCCGCGTGGCTCGCATGTTAGCTTAGCTGGCTCGTTGTCCTGCACAAAGTTCATATCAGCGTTTTTATTCGACTTTCGATTTTTCCCTCTGGTCTTATCCATCGCCCTTTTAAAACACTTTCAAATTTATCATCCCTTTCTCTAACTGATAGGTTTGTAGGGCTTATTTAATATCAATGTCGGGGAGCTCATTTTTTATGCCGCTGCCATGTTGGTATGCCGCCGGAAGTTCCGACAATACACATTTCAATCAAACTTTGACCAGGTCATGTGGGGTAAAAGTCTCTACTTTTCTAAAAATAGACTTGATGAAAATTAGGAAATTAATTTGTTTTACACACAAACTCATCAAGAGTTTTCAATTTACTAATTGAAATTCAAGTGACTGAGCCCAAAACTTGTTTTTGATGATACAGGTGTGAGCAAGACAGACATGTCTCACCCTGCAGAAAATTCTCATCCTGTCAATCAAACTTTCAAAATAAAAGTACACCACACTTGTAAGAAATATCCCTCATTTTTGAAAAGCAAAATGATCTGATCCTGACGGGCCAGAGTGCGTGGTCCCAACCAATGCTGCTTGCAGCTTTAATTAAAATAAGTTCTCTTTCAAAAAAACATCCCAAGATATGAGTGGAAAGTTTTGTTCTTGCAGCTGTATTCATAACCTTTTTTTGACTCAAATATAGCTTAACCATGTCATGTGATATGCTACTTCAGTACACTTTAACAACAAATATTACTGGGACTACCACAGAAAATTGCAGATGTTGGGCCGTGGCTACAAGTTTGGCTATCAGCAATAATTAATGATTATCAAAGATAATTGTTAATTATTAAAATCAATAAAATTATTAATAAGAATTGATAATAACGGGGCACCACCCTGGACTAGCCAATTCAGTCTCAAAGTGTACTAATCTATGAATTTGGGACTTTGATTAATAATTAATTTAATAACTATAAACAAAATCACCATATCAATAGCTTGTTAAGGTTGAAGGATATGGAGTTCTTTACAGAGCAGGGGTTGGCAAAACTCATTCTTGTGCAACATTAAAACAGACAACAGGTATATCCAAGTGTGTGTGTGTGTGTGTGTGTGTGTGTGTGTGTGTGTGTGTGTGGAAGACAATAGCAAGATGGCTGCAGTCACCTGGTGACTGAGCACATGGCATGCCGACAATTTGGCTGATAAAGGGAACTACAGAGATAGAAGGCCAGACCATGTGGTGTCTTGAACCACATGTGCTGCCTGAACCAAAGTTCGCCAAACTAGGTTTTAACCTCTTAACTGTGTGGTTCTCGATTCAAGGCCAATTGGTGTATGCTAAAGGTGCCAGATTAAAATGAGGTTAGTTGCATGCAAGGCCTAGTTACTGGATGTAACATGTGTTAAGCATGCTAACATCAACCTAGCGGTGTGGCTATGCAGTAACCTGACTATAGGCATCAAGGACATCACAACAACATTTCAATGTATAACCTTAACCAAATCAATACACGTACAGTACATTGTTTGAGTTAAACATTCTTGCTTAGCTGTACTATGCTTCACTGTGCCTAGCAAGGCAGTGAAGCATAGTACGGCTTCACTGGGGGGCCCAGGTCACTCCTTTGTGTGGAGTTAGCGGCAAGCTAACTCCATTTCGCGGCTCCTGTACTTGTTAAACTGGCCAGCAGACTTGTGTGTTAGCTGCTGGCACAAGGAAACTTAGTTTCTGTGTCTTAGGCAGGCTCTTGCGTCTTCTGCCGTAAAGAAGACCGTGTGTGTCTGCTGTGAGCAGGCCACACAAGAGAGCAGAGAGCTGCTCCAGCAGCTGCCGGAGGTGTGAAAGACCAAGCAGCTGCTCCTGCAGCTGAAGGAGAAAGAGAGCAAGGAGCTGCTCCTGCTGCAGCTCGTGGAGAAAAGAGAAAGATAAGAGGGGAATCTCTAGTTTTGATAACCTGGATCCATGGGTGGAGCTTCACACTTTGGGTGCGAACCCCCAGGGCTCAGGTTTCTTGGAGTCTTGAAGCATGTGGTAAACTGTGGTCCACATGTAGTCCCAACACAGATGAACACTTCATATCTAAGAATTCACATTTTAAACACTACCACTGACTATCCCTGTAACAAACTGGCCACAATTTCACCTATTGACCATATACGGTCCAGCCATATACAATGTTTTGACCTAGTCTTGTTGCACTTATAAAAAAAAAATCAAATACAGTCTAAGAGGATCAACAGCACAGTATCATAAAAGATGGAACTCTTTGTTACTGATGTGAATTCATTCATTTGTCACTCAGGATGGTGATTAAACAAAATGTTTCCAACACTTTTTTTTGTTTGTCCATTGTGTGGGTTTTTTTTTTAGTTGTTTTTCTTCCTTTTTAATTCTTAATATATATATATATATATATATATATATATATATATATATATATACACACACACAGTTAATGTAACTACCTGTTGTTCAATAGTGTTGTATTCCTAATAAACACATTTAAAACATAAAAAACTTATTTCATTACTTCATGTCAGATATTGTCAGAGATGCAAATGTGCTCTCAATAAATAGGATTACTTAAATTTCAGTTAGATTTCAATAGCAATATTTCTATGCTAGAAAGCTTCAGCTTCATATTGACTAATTAAATTAATATTATGGCTTTTGCTGGATTCACACTGTAACCATGGAAGTACAAACTATTTGACATTTAATGATTAGGTTCAGCTATAATTTCCTACCAAAAGCTCTGTAAATTAAATTTCTGGGCTAGAAAGCTTCAAACATTTATGAATCTCCGTAGGCAGAGTTCAATGGTGGGATCATCAAGTTCACCTGACTCCACCCTAAATATCAAATTATAATATACACTGATCTGCAGGCCTAATATACTATTAATGCAATAGAAGTCATCACAAAAAGTCATGTTGATGTTGATGAGGAATACTGTGGTAAATGCTGCCAAATACAAACTGTAAAACTGTCACATTACAGCAGAAAAACAAGGGACTTGCACTGTGTGTTCCCCATTGGTTGTTGCAGTATTTCCCACTCTGTAACTCCCAGTGGTGTTGCACTAAATGGCACCCCCACTTATTATTACTGATAATTAGTGCCTATAGTTGCATATTGTGGTCATTCACGATTGTCTTTTTCATTCTAAAAAAACATTTTTAGTCAGCAATTATTTTATTGTATTAATTTTTGTATTCTATTGTATTAAGCCTTTCAACTTTCAACTTTACATCAGATCCTGAGAAATAATTGATAACATTCCCATTTGTTTTCTATGTGTTGGTTGTGTTTCAGAAACTCTTTGCAGTGATTGGCCCACCACTTAGTGAAGGGAGGAGCCTAACAGGTAAGCCTGAGAATCACATCCCCACGAATTTATAGTACCAACTATTTTGAGTTTCTTTATAGTACAGAAAGTTTGAAAAGCACATTTCCCTTTTTCTCTTTGGACAGATGAGGAAGTGGTGATGGGAAACAAACTTCTGGTATACATAAGGTAAGTTAAGAGATAATGTATATAATTTTATACCTCTGTTAGTTTGTGCAGCTGGTATACAATATAGCCAATGGTTTGCTATATGCCTAAGCTACTACTTAGAGGAGTCCAACGTTTATTGTGATTGTGAGAGGTGTCACTAAATTCTTGACTCCACTTGTACTAACAAAAATGCGTAACATACGGATTACAGAAATGCATTCTGTGGCAAGGAATGATGTTCTAAAAACTGTTAAAAACTGCAAAAGACCAGGCAAGTGTCATCACATCCATGCAGTTAAGCCTAATGCTACAGCCAAACCAGCATCTCTCTTCCCACACTTTTCCCCCCAAACTATTTAACAGAACAGCGTATGATAAAGATCTTTACTTAAATTGCTTCCTGTAATATGTAGTGTAGTGTCCAATAATGTTTGTATAATACTCATGGGTAAATGAATAGTTTGAGGTTTTGGACAGTATGCAAAATGTCTGTCTTCATCCCTAGCATACATGCTCAGCTACAACGGCTAGCATAGGCAGTATGGCATAGGAAAATGCCTGGGGTGCCAAGGTGATGGAGATGAAGAGAAATAAAAAAACAGAAAAAAGAACAATGTAGTGATACATGTAAATTGTGGATTCAAATGCACCCTCCATGTTGTCAATAGATCATGTTTCCTTCTGCTTCTGTATGCTCAGACCACTTTTCATAGTTGGCTGAGGCGCATTACCAACCACTCCAAATTCTCAAAAGAAACCACTTTCAGTTGAGTGTGTGCATCTTCACTTTGATAGGCCTATGATTCTTACCAGTGTTGCTCACAACTGCTTGTAGAATGCGCACAATATGCAGGTTTACTATATACATTTATAATTCACCACATTGTTAATACATATTGAGGAGTGTGTGTGTGTGTGTGTGTGTGTGCGCGTGTGTGTGTGTGTGTGTGTGTGTGTGTGTGCGCGCACACGTGTGTGCATGTGTTTGTGTATGTAGCTGCTGTCTTGCAGGAAGGGCGTATCCACTTGGAGACATTCCTGAAGACCTTGTGGTTCAAGTCAAGAACCAGGTATGTAGATACTCTGTATTTGAAAAACATCAGGCCAGAGTGTGTGTGTGTTTGTGTGTGTGTGTGTGTGATTGTGTTCTTAAGCCACACCAATCCCCCACCAGTCACTGCTCACTCAGAATTTTTTTTTTTTTAATGACTTGGAGGAGGATGCACTGATCAGATACAGATGTGGCTGAAATTATTGGTACCCTTACATTTTATTAAAATAATGCACCATTTGCCCTGAACAGTGTTGATATTTAAAGATATTTTGTTATCAATGCATGTCTATGTTTGGTTTGCAGTGGAACAAAACAAAAAAAGTTGTTAAAATAATTGAATTTATGCTTATTCTATGAAGATATTCTAAAATAGCCTGGACAAAATTATTGGTACCCTTTTGAGGTTGTAAGAAATAACTGATTTGTAGTGATACTTTAAGCAGACTATTGTGTTTTAATTAGTATCATAGGTGTTTTTAATTTTATAATCACTCATGCAGCCAGTTTAAAAAGAGAAAATTACCAACTCTGCTGTTCTGTACCACTGTGTGCATCACATTGAACATGGAAAACAGAAGGAAAACTAGAGAGTGGTCTGGAGACATTGGAAAAAAGGTAATAGCTAAGCATGGTCAACGTAAAGGTTACAAGACCATCTCCAAAGAGCTTGATGTTCCTGTGACTACTGTTGCCAATATTATTAAGAAGCTTAAGGCCCATGAAACTGTAGCCATCTCCGGATGTCGTTGTAAGTGGAAAATTGGCCTGAGATTGAACAGAAGTATTGCTTGAATGGTCGAGAATACAGATCCAAGCTGATCTTCAAGTTCAAGGTACAATGGTTTCGCACCATCCATTGCTGTTTGAATGAAAAATGGGCTCCATTGTAGAAGACCCCACTTCCAAGAGGGAGACACAAAAAAGTCAGACTGGACTTTGCCAAAATGCATGTTGACAAGCCACAGTCCTGTGCTTTGGACAGATGAAACAAAATTAGAGCTTTTTGGTAAATCACACCAACCCTATGTTTATAGAAGAAAAAATGAAGCCTTCAAAGAAAAGAACACCATGCCTACTGTGAAACATGGAAGATGCACAGTGATGTTTTGGAGTTGCTTTGCTGCCTCAGGCACTGGGTGCCTTGAATCTGTGCAGGGCACGATGAAATCAAAAGAGTATCAAGAAAATTTGGAGCGAAACATACAACCCACTGTCATGGGTCCTCCAGCGGGATAATGACCCCAAACATACATCAAAAAGCACCCAAGAGTGGATGAGAAGAAAACATTGGACCATTCTGAAGTGGCCTGCTATGAGATCTGATCTGAATTCCATTGAACATCTGTGGAAAGAGCTGAAACTTGCAAGTGGGAGACAAAACCCATCAAACTTGAGAGCTGGAGCAGTTTGCTCAAGAAGAATGGGCCGAACCACCGGTGGAGAAGTGTAAAAACCTTATTCAGAGTTACAGAAAGCGCTTGACTGTAGTTATTGCCTCCAAAGGCTGTGATACAAAATATTAAGTTAAGGGTACCAATATTTTTGGCAATGCCATTTTCATTTGTTTTATTGTATTAAATAATATAGATCAAAATCAAAGTTTCAGTTATATTCAGTGTGAAATGGGTCTCTGTTTGGTGCTTTATAAATAAAATTGAATTGAACTGAAAATTCTTCCACAAAGTAGAGTGATCCTGGTCACTCTCACACACTAAAGTCACAGATTTTTAACTAAGTAGAAAGAGTGCCTGTTATGGGATTAGTACTCTGTATCATCTAATACCCTGAAAAAGTGTGATTGTTTCTGTGGCCTGGATTCATTTATTGGCTCAATTTGTCACAGTTGTCAAGCCTGATTAGCAGTGTTGGGAACGCGTTACAAAGTAATTACAGTACTTACAGTAACGCACTACTGTAATTCCACTACTTTTGGCAGTAACTAGTAATGTAACTAATTACTTTTTCGAATTAAATAAAACAATTACATTTACTCACATTTAGTTGGGCTTGTTTCTCGTTACTTTTGTCTTACGTGAAAAAAGTGGACAAAAAAAAAGTGGACAGCTGCATCTGACCTTACTGTGTCTCAGAGCCGCGTTGTAAAGTCACGTTATTGTAGCCATCTCGTGGTAAAACATAAGCTTTGTCTCTGGAGTTATCATGTTATATATTGTAAATAATACCTGTTACTGAACTGCTGCTGCTTTTCCTGGTTTGAGTTGTGGATCAAGGGTAAAAGTGGAGTGAACTCTGAAATTGTGTGACAACTTACATGTTTGTGTTAAAAGCAACGCAGAACTTTTTATAATGCAGTAATTTAATTACTTTTTGAGAGAAGTAACTAGTAACTGTAACTAATTACTAATTTTTAGTAACTTGCCCAACACTGCTAATTAGAGATGCTGGCTGGCATTTGAGTGGCTAGATTAGAGAGGGTGGTGCCATGAAAAGTGACGTTAAGAAGTATAGAGTATGTGTCACTGGGACAATACCACTTGGACAAACTGTAGTTTGTTGAAAAGGATATTTTGAAGTAAGAATTGCTATAGCAGTAAAAGGAAATGAAATTGAAAAAAATGTTGGACAATTTGGAGTTTGATGGGATGCTGCCTATTCTGACTACAGAGTTCTCCAATTTCAAAATTCATCTGAAGAAATGTAGTTGTAGACATTAAAAGCAAGCCTTTCTATACAGTGAACTAATGCTGTGTGGGTGCATGTGTTTGTTTGTGTGTCAGGTGTTTGAGTTCCTAATCCGTCTCCATTCAGCCGACTCATCAGAGGAGGAGGAGGTTTTCCCGTTTATTCATACACTCCTCCACTTTGACACCCGGGAATTCCTCAATGTGCTTGCCATGGTGAGATGTTCTTGTCATTTTAACTTCTGTCATGCTGGTAGATGTGTTTTTTTTAGTATGTTGAAACGCTGGATGACTGTATCTTGAATATCTTAGTAGGTCATTTATCTGAACCACCGCCTTTACCTTCAGTAGAGTAGTAGGTCAGTTTACTTGCCACTTAAGTTGTCATATAAAAACTGCTACCGATGAAATTTTAAAAAATGTTTGTAAAGCAGTTTCCAACTGGATGCAATGTTCTGAATATTATTATTATATTACTATCCATGTACCAGTTAGTGTAGCTGCTGCCTTCCTCACTTGGCCTGGCACAGTAGGCTGTCATGATTCCTCTCCACATGGAGGTACATGTGAAGCTCCACTCTGTCTCCAGCTGCACTTGGCAGTTGCAGGATCCTCCAAATCTTACAAGTGCAATGACTTGGAAATGATCCCTCAGAGGTCTACCACTTCATTGACTTCCAGGCTGAGCTGGAAATGCCTCTCCAGAGGAAAGGCAAATTTCTTACTTCTACTCCATCAGATTCTCCAAATGTAACTGTTCATTTCAAATTGAATTTTGACAAAGGTTTCATTTGACAACCTTTGCAGGGAGGTGTGTGTCTTATGGCAAGTCCCCTAGTCCAGTGGTTACCAAACTGGGGAGATACAATGGGGGCACGGTGGAGGCTGAATATAGATAGAGAAGTTAGTGGAAAGGCTGTCAAAAAGAGATATAACATCACAGCTACAAAAACAAAGACAAGAACATAAGATGAGGCGGGATGCATGTTGGGTAAAACATTTCCAGCTGCTGATTATCAAGCATTCAGTATTGTATGACCTACAACCATCTACTGTCTGTTTGTGCAGTCTGTGAGTTTTTCTCAACTTTTAAATGTTTTTTTCTTACATTGTGACATCCGGTATATTGTTTTTTATTCAAGTAGGTCATCAGTACACAAGCTAACAAGTCCCTCATGACCTTCTTTCAGCATTCAGTAGGACTAGAAGTCTGTGTGAAGACCAGGGCTGTAGTGGTAAATAAAAGCTTGGGTAACAGTGTTTCCTGTGGACCAAGTCACCAAGGCATTGGATTTATACAATAGAAGACTTTGAAAAGACTTTTAAAAGACTTAGGTCTGATACTCTCTCACATCTTAAACAAAACAATGTGTCATAAGTTACTAAGTTTAGTTACAGACTAAGATTTTGCAAAGACTGGGGATCTTGCAGGGTCACTATTTGCAAGAATACAACTAAATTCATTTTGAGATTATTTCCCATCCTGCTCCTGGTGAAATTTACAGACAGAAGCTGCTCTAGTTTTTTCTGAAAAACCAGCGAAAAAGAAATGCTACATGCTGATTGTTCCTGTTATTAACTCATTTTCATTTAACAACTTTTTTTTTTTACAAATGCATTTTTTTGGAGTAATGTTTCTTACATTATATCAGCTAAGATAATCATATTTCAAAAGGTGTTGTCCTTCACTTGAAAAATGCCTTAAATTTCCAGGTTTTCCAGGATGTGTGGGGAAACTAGGCATTTTTACAATATTAAAACAACTACACAGTTTATACAGCTGCCCAAAGAAACCACATTCAACCATTAACTATCTGGACATAGCACTTTCAGCTGTGAACATTTCTGTTTGAAAACCCTGCAAACTGTATGCAATACAGTAGAGAGAGCAGCAGCCCGAATAATTATATAAAGGCAGAGAGTCACAAGTTTAACTCCTCCAACTGGCCTGAAACCACGTGTGAAAAAGCAGTACGTACACCGCAGACACACAGCAGCTGACAGAAAGGGGAGGTCATATTATGAGATTTAAAGTTTCATCAGGACCATCAAGCATATGTTTAATAAGGAGTTTAGTTTAAAAACACGTACACAAAAGGCAACTATTTACTGCATACTGCCTGTAGAAACTGAGATTACATTTAGCTAACAGTCATCCTGATCAACCACCATCAGTAATCAATACAAACACACATTATTAGACTGTAGACCATTAGGGATGTTCTTAATTATTTTATTAACATTTATTTAATTTTGAATGATTAATACCATCAGTTAAACAGCTAAAGCTAGAGTGTGAGACTTTTGTCTTCCCCTTCTGGCCGTGAGAGTAAAAGAGGGCACTCATCTGTGATTGTCTGCCACAGGCATGCAGCACACTCTTATGTGCACACCGAATAACAGACACACAGAGGGCCGGTAAGAACGGATATATTGGCCGTAACCTACTGTTGTGGCTATGAAATGGTGGATAAATTGTTTTGAGCGTCACACAAACTTTGAGGTTGAAGTCTGAAAAATGTGACTACAAGTTTCCATTTTGCTTACCTGTTGGCTGTTTTTGACCATGAATAAGCTGGGAGCAGGGGAGGAGGAGGTTTTTGTTACAACGCTCTCACCGCTGGAGTATTCAGTGTGTGTTTTCGTTGTTAATCTGTTCATACATTAGAAAGTCTGGCTATTATTTAATATTATTTTAATAAATTATAAAATATTTTCCTCCACATGAGATCTAGGCTATTATGCCAGTAATAAAGCGCACTTGGCGCCGTAGGATTCAATTTGTGTTTTCATTTTGTTAATCTGTTTCTGTTCAGTAGGAAGTCTAGCTACTATTTGCTATTTACTGAAACATTTATTTAAATTAAATATTTTTCGTGTAGGCCTATTGGTCTGAGTAAACTCTACCTTACTTTAGCTACTCTATCACAGCCATGAGGGCTTACGGATGGATAGATGAATATATATATATATATATATATATATATATATATATATATCTCATAATAGGTGAAACTATCTGTTAATCTCATGGCTGTGTTAACAATTACTGAGGTTGTTGTGTCGAATTGTTGCAGAAAAATGTATCAGAGCAAAAAGAAACTCTCTCTTAATAAAAGGGAGTCAGAGGTCCAAGTAGCAAAGTGTTCTTTAATGCCGGCAAAAAAGGGGAACGAGTAGCACTTTTTACAAAGTATCAAATCGCTCCAAAGGTTTTTCTCTGGGGCATTGTTTTTATGTCCTTGGGTCAGCTTAGGCCACACCTTATCATCCAGCCTCCCTAATTTTTGACCAATTATTATGTTACTTTTTTCCTCGTCACTCGTTGCTGGCAAAAACTCTTCAGACCATGTTTTGAGCTGTTTGTGGGCATATCCCGGCCCACATAATTCTTCCTGATTGTGTCCAATTTTTTATATATAAGTATTGGGAATCACTTTATACCATTATTGTCCAGTTGTCTTCTGGCCTCTTATTTTATTCTAGTTATTCTTAGTCATTTTACACCCTTATTTCTTGATCTCTTCCAGAGGATATTTTTTCTAAAAGTTGAAGACTTTAATGCAGACCCAAGCAACATGACATGTAATACAAACACACTCAAATTTCTCCAGTGTATGATTATGATTCTTCTACTGTGCCTCTATATGTACAGTGTGATTAAATATGGTTCGTGAGATTATAACTACACCAATACAAATTGTATCCCACTAGCCCTTATTGCTTATAAACTTGTAAAATCAATCTGCATAGCTTAATATTGTCTTTAAGCACACCAATGACTTTTAATGAAACTACACCACATTTCCCCCCTTTGGGACTAAAAGTCCCATCGATAATGCTTGGGGATGATCAGGTCCCATTGCCAATCAATATTTATGTACACTGTATTTAGGTTCACAAACCATGTCATCTCTTAATAACAAGGATCCTGCAATATGGGGAATGGGTGACAAATACATCTAAGTCATAGGGGTTCAGGCACATTCATTTAGTTTCAGTATCATAAGTATTAGTAGTAGTCTTAGGTAGCAAGAAAACAAATCAAAAACAATCATTGGACAATACAGTAGTTAGCTGATTGTAGGACTAGATTTCGGTCCTTCCCATAATGAGGGTGGAGCGGGCAGCAGGTCAGTCTCCACTGAGTTGTCGTCAATTTCTCGTTTAGTAGTGGAGCTGGCGCCCTTCCCCCCTTTGATGCCTTCTGATTCAGTGTATAAGTACTGCATGGGTTACGGCGGTTGTGGTTGCTGTTCCTGGCGGGTCCTGCTCCTCAAGAGCCATGGAGTTGATGGTGGCTTGTGGGGTGGTGGTGGTCTGCTCTCAGTCCAGGTGGGTCCTGTCGAAGGTGGCTGGAATGTCCAGGTATACACACCGGCCCAACCTGGAGCTGCATTTCCCCCTGGTGTTGGTCCTGTTGGCATGTGTAGGCCATCCTGGTAATCTGCATTGGATTGCCCATCCATGCCGTAATAGTACAGCCACTGTTCAGCCATGTCTACCTAGGGTGGAACATCACATGATGAGGATTGACACAGACTTCTACCAGTTATTACTCCTTTTCCTCCTCTGCTTCAGCATCCATCTCCCTGTCAAGCTGCCATAACTCAAGCATTTTTTTATACTTCTGCTCGTATCTAGTTGATAGTCGTTCTAGTCCTGCCTTACCATATCTTTGTAGGAACATGTGAGTGCTAAACAATATATCTTCTCCATAGAATATAGTAATCATGTTGACTGTATATTTAGTGGTAAGGGGAAAGTAGGGAAAATCAGGATAGTCGTAATATCTTGCTGTTGCCTGATTATATCCTGCTGTTACTAAATCATATTCATATGTTAATGAGATTTTAGCACAGTCCTCCCCTACCACCTGATGGTCTTTTTGGTACTCCAATGGGCTCCTGGTTCCATGCTATGTATATGTTATCCTCCAATTTCCATGGAGTCTGAGCCGTTCGCCTAATTCTTTTGGTTGTTCTATTATTTACTACCTGCTCACTAATTACAGTACCTTGTCCCGTTACCATAACTGGTGTGCATATCCCTGTCCACTTCCATTACATTCCATTAACGTTACTTTTACTTGTTGGTTGTCGTCACACGGCCAAAATATATCTGCTAGTGGTCTTGTGCCGTTGTCTAAGGATGGTAAGATGAACTGACTGTAGTACCTATTATTGTTCATAACAATCAGTGGTAGCCCTTGATCTATTATAACTTGTTCACATTGTATTGCTGCAGTGTTTGTAGTACTATATATAAAGTAAGGCATGCTGCTTGGTAGGTGTTTAACTCTCCCCTGTTCTGGCATACGCAGCCACCTATAATCTAGCCGTAGACCATCTTCTGATTCTACACTTAGCACTATTCCCAAGTCGCTAAGATTATTCATCGTTGTCCCCTTTAGTTTTAATGCTACCTTTTCAGTTTGTTGCTGCAGCTTACCATTGAGCGCTACCATTTTCTTTTTCATTTCTTGTCCCCTTGTTATACAGAAGGGATGTTTTATCTTTTTAGTTATTTTAGTTAAGGATGGTGTCCAGGTGTTTAGTTCATTATCTACTCGTTGAGGGCATATAGATGTATTTTTAGTCCAATTCATATTTGTTATACTCTCCCAACTTGCCATTACCGTTGCACAGTAAGCAAAGCAAGTGGATTTATTTGAGCATGTTTCTTCTTTTATCCCTGGAATTGGTTTTATTTCTGGCAGTCTTTTTGAGTTATAGCATGTAATACAAGCGCGTTGGCTGACCTGTCTAGCAGAATATTTTACCAATTGATAAAACAAATTGCTCTCCCATCCTAATACCTCCTCTTCATCACTTTGGTGCACTGTTTCCTGCAGGCTTCTGACTTTACGATCGTTCACATACACCCGAGTCAATTTGATCGCTTCTTCGGCATTCATTATGCGTTTGGACCTTATGTTCGTACACTGATTGTAAGAGCATTGCACCCGTATTTGTACTATCCCCTCTGCCAGGCATTGTTGGTGGACTGCATATGTGTCTATTTTCACGTCTCCAGGTCCTAATGTTAGGGTTTGATTGTACTGGGCTGATCTTATGTATGTGAGTGCAATTACTTCTTCCTTCCATATCTTTCCCTCTAATGCTGCTACTAGACCTGTGGCTAGGGCGCATTCTTCCAACTGCTCTTCTTCTGACTTTGCTCTGTCTTTCTGTGCTACTATACCTAGTGAGTATTAAACCCATCCCCAAAATTACTAGTAGCAACGCTTTCCGTCTGTCACTCCCTGGACTTCTCTCATGCTTTTGTCTTCCGATTATAGTAACTCTGTGGGTTACATTCAATGGGAATGGCTCCGGCTGATACTTTCTCTCCTGATGAGACACCTGAAGTTTCCCTGACTTCTGTTGGATCCTCATGACTCTGTCTGACTAGGGTTGAGCTACTACTCTGTGGCTCACCACTTGTTGACCCTCTAACTGTCTCTCCTCCCACTGCTTACTGACTCTCTACATCTAGCAGCTAATCTTTGTGATCTTCTTTCTCCTTGAGGCCCGCACTGCTGTCTCTCCTCTTGTCGGGAGGCGTTGCCGTCCCGTTCTGGTTCTTGTCGGTGCTGCTGTCTATCTTCCAGTTGGGAGGCGTTGCCGTCCCTTTCTGGTTCCTGTCGGCTTCGTGCTCTGCAGCAATGGTTGAGATGAAACCAAAATCTCTTATCCTCTACTTTTAGTGCAGTTGGTGTGGCTAGGATCACCTTAAACGGTCCTTCTCGCCTTGGCTGATCCCACTTTCGTTTGAACACTTTCACGTAGACCCAATCACCAGGCTCGACTGTCCTCAGTTGTTCTGGGATTTCCACGTCCTTGCTCTCAGCCACAGTTTTTATCTGTTGAAACACAACCTTGTGTATTTGGGTTAGATGTTGCAGATAACATGTTAGTTCTCTTTCACATTGTTCAAGGGGTGGCCCTTCATATGGCCCCCTACGATAGGGAACCGGCATCGGTCTCCCTATAAGCGCTTCATGCGGTGTTAGATGCGTTAGTCGGTTAGCTTGTGTTCGCATAGACATCAATGTCAACGGCAAAGCATCCACCCAGTTAACCTTGTACTGGCTATCTGCCATAATTTTCCTAAGCTTCGTCTTTAAGGTACCATTCGCCCTTTCCACAGCCCCCTGAGACTGTGGATGATACACACACCCAAACTTTTTGTTTGATCCCTAACATCTTTAAGGCTATTTTGAGTGTCTCCGCTACAAATGACGGCCCATTATCAGAACTGATAGTGTCTGGTATTCCAAATCTCGGAGAAACCTCTTTGCACAAGAACCTAGCTACAGATCTACAGTCTGGACCTTTCGTCGGGATCGCTTCTATCCATCTGCTGAATCTGTCGATTACCACCAGGATGTATCTGAACCCTTTTACTCGTTCTGTCATATCTATGAAATCTAACATTAAGTGGCGAAACGGTCCTTCTGGTGGCGGGATGTGTGCTATTGGTGCTGAAAATGCTTTCCTTACATTATGCTGTGCACACACCTCACATTCATGCAATGTTCTGTCCACCATAGCCGCTAAATATGGCGACCACCATACCTTCTGAAGCCTTCTCAATACCTCTCCCCTTGCACAATGGTCCCGGCCGTGAGCATCACGAATTGCAATTTGTATCAGTGATGTGGGGAGAACAAAGTGGCCTTGTGCACTGCGCCATAGCCCCTGTGAGGGACCCTCATCTGTTATTTTAACCGCCCCCCTTTGAAGCCATGCAGAGTGTGCATATGGACCTGACTGCTGTTGTGCTGCAATAAGGGATGCTAAGTTTGTTAAAGGTTCACAATCTTCTGCCACTAGCTGTGGTCCCATACATGTGGATGTAGCTATACGTTTTGCAGCCTCGTCTGCCAAGTTGTTACCCTTGGCAATCAATGAGTTTGTTTTTTGGTGTGCTGCACATTTGATGATGGCTAGTGCCTTAGGGTGATGTATAGCTTCCAGCAGAGCTGATATAGCCTCCCCATGGGTTACTGGGGAGCCATCTGCTCTCAAAAAACCTCTTTGTTTCCAAATAACTCCATGAACATGGCATACTGCGTATGCATACTGCGAGTCTGTATAAACATTCAGCGTTTTGTCTGCAGCCAAATGACATGCCGCAGTCAAAGCTTTAATTTCTGCCAATTGTGCTGAACAAGGCTGAGGCAATTTCAATGTTTGTACTTCCGTAAAGGTATCATCGGGATGCAACTGTATTATAGCATATCCAGCGTGGTTTCCTGTAGCATCCCTGAAACAAGAACCATCTACAAAAAGTGTAAGTTCTGCAATTATAGGCTGGTTATGCAGGTCCCGACGAGGACGTAGGAACACATCTGTAGACCGGACGCAATCATGTGGTGTGCCCTCTATAGGCAGCATCATGCGTGTGGCTGGGTTAACTATAGTGCATCGTTGAACTGTGAGTTCAGGGGCTGAGAGGATTACCTCATAGCCTGTTCGTCTTGCTTGTGTTAACACAAATCTGGGGCTCGTGATCAAAGCGTGCAGCTGATGAGATGTGTACAAAATGGTTGGATGGCCCATTGTGATTGCTGATGCCTTCTGAAAGGCAAAGGCAGCTGTTGCTAGCCCCTGATAGCAGGGTGGCAGACCTGTTTCAATGTTGTCCAATTTGGTACTATAGTATGCTAGTGGTTGCTTACCTGTTGGCGTATCCTGCATTAACACCGCACATGCATAGCCTGCTTTTTCTGCAACATATAAATGAAAAACATTAGCATAGTTAGGATTACCTAACACTGGTGCTTGTTGCAGGTCATGTTTTAAAGCCAAAAATGCGCCCTCAGCTTCAGCAGTCCATTGCAACTCAGCTGAGCCATTTGTTTGTCCTGCAGCACGGATTAGGCCACGTAGTGGGGCTGTTTTTATAGCATAATCACAGATCCATGGTCGACTAAATCCAGTCATTCCCAGGAATGACAGCATGTGGCCCACTGTCTGAGGTTTTGGAGCTTTTGATACTGCCTCGATTTGTGAGGGAGCGATTGCTCGTTTATTGCCACATAACTGTCTTCCTAAATACTCTACCTGTGTTTGGCAAAACTGCAATTTGTCTTTGCTTACCTTATGTCCCCCTCTTGCTAGAGCCTGTAGAACTGAGAGTGAGTCCTGTACACATTGTTCTTTTGTTAGACTACAAACCAGCAGATCATCTACATACTGTAGCACTGTGCTAGTGACGTTTAGATGTTGCAAATCATTGGCTAGAACTCTGTTAAAAATTGACGGGCTGTCCACGTAGCCTTGCGCAAGACGTGTATAAGTGTACTGCTGGTTTTTATATGTAAATGCGAACAAGTATTGTGAGTCTAGATGCAATGGTACACTAAAGAACGCTGAACATAGATCAATGACTGTGTACCAGCAGGCATCATGAGGAATATTAGACAACAGAGTGTGTGGGTCTGGGACCACTGGCATTTCTGCATCTACAATAGCATTAATGGCACGTAAATCATGTACCAGTCGATAATCATTTGAGTGTGGTTTCTTGATAGGAAAAATTGGTGTGTTACATGGACTTTTTGTTGGTTTTAGCACGCCTGCTGCTACCAAGCCCTTGATGGTGGGTTCTATGCCTGCTATTTGATGGGGCTTTAACGGGTATTGTTTTTTATATGGCAGTATGATGCCCTGTTTTGTTTTAATTTGGACCGGCTGCGCTGACCTAACCAGCCCTACATCTGTTTTATGTTGTGACCACAGCTCCTGGGGTATCTGTAGTAATAGCACACTGTGTTCTTCTGAGAGTGGCGCTTGAGTAGGAGATCTCTGGCTGAGCAACACTTGGATCCCAGTGCCTTCATCATACGTTCGTAGGGATATTTTCAGATATTGTCCACAGGCAGAGGACCGCACATGGTTTTTTTGAGTTGGTTTCCATGTTGTTATTTGTAAGGCTTTCTTCACCATAGGTCCCATGTCCTTAGCCTTTTTTCCAACTGCAACCATGAGAGTGACATGTGGGGTGGAGTTGGCCACTTGGAACCAATGGCGCAATTCTGGTGGCAGGATGACTACTACTGCAGCTCCTTGTGGTCCTACATAGAGGTCCTGACATACCATGGAGAATATTTTTCCCCCCACCAGCTCTTTCCAACATTCTCTGTAATCCGTGTGTTGTTGGGTTTCATCATACAGCATAGTACAGTGCAGTGGCGGCTGTGGTTCAGATGCAGAGGGCAGCTCTCTTTGTACCCACGCTTTCCAGGTGTTCCACTGGTGTATTAGCTCTGAGTTGGGCGGCCATTGTATCCAATATACTGCAGGCTGAACATGAGTGGTTAGTTTTTCAAATTCTTTTAGCCCTTGGACTGTCATCATGCTTGAAACATTGTCTTTTAAGTCTAATTTGAGACCTGTATGGGTGCAGGTAATAGTTGCCTTTAGTGGGCACAGGATGTCTCGTCCCAATAGGTTGATAGGGGTGTTTTCTGAATAGAGTAGGGGTGCCGTTATTGATTTTCCTGATACTATCATATGCACCGGTCGTGTTAGGGGAATTATTTGGGTTGTCCCAGAGAAGCCTACAGTCTGGATGGATTGTCCTGAGAGGGGAAATGAGGAACCTTCGCTGCCTATACAGGAGTATGTGGCTCCTGTGTCCACCATAAAGGTGTATTTTCGACTCTGTATTTCAACGGCAATAGTGGGTTCTTCTTGTGGTTGTGTTGAGATGACCGGTGTCATGTGTGTCCCCTCTGGCTTCTCTAGGCGCCCCTATTGCCAATCTTTGGCTGGCCCCACCCATGGATTGGTGGGGCAGTCCCTTCGGCGGTGTCCTTTCTGGTCGCACCCCCAACACAACATTTCTTCATCTTGGTTTGAGTTGGACTGGTTTTTGGACTGTGTCTGTCTGTTCATCTGTGGATTTTGTCCTCTTCCTCTCCCAGGGCGATAGTTTCCTCCCCTTGACCTCGGCTGTCCTCTATAGGGGGGCCCTTGATTTACCTGAGGCTGGTTAACATGCACATGAATAGGTGGTAGGGAAGCAGGTGGCGTCACGGGTGTGACTTCAGGCTGTGCTTGGGGCTGTTTGGGTGTCTGGGGTGTTGCAGACTGTGGAGCTAGAGGTTGCTCCACTGCCACTACTGGAGCCTATATTTTTGTTTTTTCCTTTTTTTGTTTGGAGTGTAGATCATTCAATTGGAGCTGGGTGAGCTTACTAGCCAGGTTTTTATTTACCTCCGCTTCTTTCTGTTTTTCTTTTCTCACATTTTCCACATGATGTACAAGATGTTCAGAAAACAGAGGCCAGTCCATTTTCATCAGCCCCACTACATTATCCAAGCGCTTTTGCACTTCTTGAGGCATGGCTTTCTTTGCCATGACCTTGAACAGGCTTTCAGTTGTGCTGTTCTCGTTCCATGCTCCACCAGTTTCCTCCCTCCATTTATTTTGAAAAGACCTTAGGAATTTTGCAGGACACTCTTCATCCCTTAGTCTTTCTCCCTCCAATTTAGATGGGTCCATCTTTTCAGGGTATTGTTTCCTCAGCTGGGCCCATATTCGGCTCCGATATCCATTAAATCCTAATGGATCGTGGCTATTTGCTAGCAGCACCGCCGGCATGTGTGCTCCCTTGAAAACTTCTTCTGTAGCAGCAGTTCCTGCCATGTGCATGAGCAATGCTTTGATGTCACCCAAAGCCAAGGTGACTCCTGCTGTGCTTTCTTCTAATGCTGTGATCCACTTATTAGCTCCCTCATTCAAGTCTGGCAGTCTTCCTGCTAGACCAATCATGTCACAGAAGGACCACGGAGTATATTGAGGAATCTGGTTTTGGCCCTTGGTCACTAATGGCATCTGGTGAAGGGGTGTCTGTTGAGCGTTTGGTCCTGTAGTTTTTCCATTTCGGAGTTGCATATCTAGGGGGCTGAAAGAGGCTTCTGGCCTGGTTGTCCATTCTGCCAATTCTATTGATTCCCCTTGTAATACTCTTGAATGTCTTTGCATCTCTTCCAGTTGTTCCATCTCCTCCAGATGTTCCAACACCAGCCATCTTTTCTCCAAATTTTTTAGCATTTCTCGTTCTCTCTGCTCTTTCTGCAGACGCTCCTCTAGGCATTCTTTTGCTCTTTTAAACTCCTCATGTAATATTGCTCGGCGTCTTTTTCCCTCCACTTCATCTTCTACTGTGTGAGCTTCTTTTGGTGGTGGGAGCTGGGTCCCCTCACATCTTGGGAGGGAATGAGCACGGGGTGTCATTATATCGTCAGTTCGGTATCGTCGTTCTGTATACTGTGACCCCTTCTGGCTGCATCCCTCCTTTTTCTGGCTCTGCACAGGTGAGGCATGTCGTCTCTCTGATCCACAGGCTGTCATTTCCTTGTCGTTATATGTTGTTTTGGCTTCGTTTGGGTCTAATTTGTCTACCTGGGAGCGTGTCTTCTGTCCATAAGCCTCACAGGCATCGAGATATGCTGTCCTGGCTTTATCTGTATCTAATTCATCCTCCAAGGAGCGTGTAGCTTGCCTGTAAGTCTCCCAGGCGTCATCGGATCGCACACCTCCTTTTTCTTCTTCACAGAGAGGGGAGGCAGCTGATACCCTTGATGACTCATTGCGTGCTGGAAGATCTTGAGTGTCCCAGTTCAATGTGAATCGTCCGGTGATTTCTCCCTCTGCTTTAGCTTCTCTTTCCACCAGTGGGCACTGCTTTACTCGTACAGCCTCTTGCTGGGGGGAATATGGAGGTGGCTGGCTTGTTTCCATCGGAGCTGAGGGGGTAATTTGCTGCTCTGCCTTCTTTTTCTTGCTCTTTAAAGCGGGCATCTGTTTTATGTCCAATATATGTTGCTTAGCAGTGTCTCTAAACCATCTGAGCACTTCACGTTCTCTGGCGCGCTTTCCTTCCCTGCTATTGCTGGTGTCTTTTGCCTTGTAGTGTTTGATGTTAGCTTCTACTTCTTTACAGCAGGCCACATCGAAAGTCCCCTTCTCAGGCCACTGAAGGATGCCTGTTGTTCGCTTATGCCACGTCTTCATACAATGTCTTATTTGTTTGACCTGGTCTGGATGCTGTCTTATTACTAACTCTACTGGGGTTAGCAGCCCTTCTTGTTTTGTTATTTTAGCTCCCATCACTCCTTGTTTAGCACTGCCTTCTTTTCTGGTGATTTCAGGCTGTCCGTCTTCCCTAGTTAGTATTAAAACTAATATTTTGCCTATTGTAGTAGCCTGTTTTAACCCTGGTACTAACTCTGGGTTGTACTTTAAGAACTCACTCCCGTCTTCGGCTCGGGTTTTTTCAAGATACCCAAATTTACCTGTCTCCCACTCTACGTTCCTGGGAACAATCCAAATCTGCAGCCGCGGATCTACTGCCCCTCTATGTCTCCCTGCGATTGCTAAATTTTCAGGGATTCCTAAAAAAGGGCGCAAAGGAAGAATAGCTACACCTTTGGGGTATAGGCAAAGATTTTCCAATATTGCAGCTAGGGTGAATGGCACCCATAAACTGCGTATCACGTCTTCCCAAGGTACTGCTGGGAACTCTTCTTTTGTTTGATTCAAATTTATGATCTTTGTCAGTTGCCACAATTTCTGGTTAATTTCTTGTTCAGTCTGCCAGTGTTCCACGCCGTCCTCGTCAAAATATGTGTGTTCCAGCCAAAAATGTGTTTTTATGCCTTTAGTTTCCACATTTCCCTTATTCAAAAAATGACTGGGGGCCTGTATTTCATTATCACTATTACTTTCTTCTCTTTGTTGATCCATTCACTATTTTTACACTCTATTCTATTTGTTTAATGTTATTCTTGAGTTTGTGTATGTTCATACACTTTCTCTGCACCTGTGTATGTGGGAATGTGTGTATATGTTTGACACGATCATCCACTTTCTCCTGCACTTGTGTATGTGGGAATATGTGTGTGTCTGTTTGACACAATCATCCACTTTCTCCTGCACTTGTGTATGTGGGAATATGTGTGTGTGTGCGTGAGTGTGAGTGCGTGTAGGTGTATAAGCGTATGTGTGTATGTGTGTAAGCGTGTGTGTGTGTGTATGTGTGCAAGAGTGTGTGTGTGTGTATGTGTGTGTATGTGTGTAAGCGTATGTGTGTGTGTGTATGTGTGTATGTGTGTGTATGTGTATGTGTGTATGTGTGTGTGTATGTGTGTGTATGTGTATGTGTGTAAGCGTGTGTGTGTGTGTGTGTGTATGTGTGTAAGAGTGTGTGTGTGTGTATGTGTGTGTATGTGTGTAAGCGTATGTGTGTGTGTGTGTGTGCTCTGCACTCCTTATCTACACCTGCTCTGGCTTCGCGCCCAGATTTATGCACAGGCCTGCCTTGGCACAATGCCCAGGCTTACTATCTGTTGTCTTTGGGACTTCTAGCTCTTCACTTCTCCCTCCTTTTTTCCTCTCCCTTATACACTAGAAAGGGGCCTCTTTTTTTTTTTATAATCCTTTCATACATGTATATTATATTTTTGTACACTACTTCATACTAACTTTAACAGAATTATCACCTCTTCTAGGTGATGTAAAAGATAAGCCTTTATCCTGAGGCTTAAAAATTAGCTCGTTTTACCCTTAAAACGCTAATTTCTGTTTCTCGAGATATATTCTGTTCACCCATGCAGACCCCCCACTCTTTGGGAGCGGTATCGTGAACTTTAAGATAAGCCTTTATCCTGAGGCTTAAAAATTAGCTCGTTTTACCCTTAAAACGCTAATTTCTGTTTCTCGAGATATATTTTGTTCACCCATGCAGACCCCCCACTCTTTGGGAGCGGTATCGTGAACTTTAAGATAAGCCTTTATCCTGAGGCTTAAAATTAGCTCGTTTTACCCTTAAAACGCTAATTTCTGTTTCTCGAGATATATTTTGTTCACCCATGCAGACCCCCCACTCTTTGGGAGCGGTATCGTGAACTTTAAGATAAGCCTTTATCCTGAGGCTTAAAAATTAGCTCGTTTTACCCTTAAAACGCTAATTTCTGTTTCTCGAGATATATTTTGTTCACCCATGCAGACCCCCCACTCTTTGGGAGCGGTATCGTGAACTTTAAGATAAGCCTTTATCCTGAGGCTTAAAAATTAGCTCGTTTTACCCTTAAAACGCTAATTTCTGTTTCTCGAGATATATTTTGTTCACCCATGCAGACCCCCCACTCTTTGGGAGCGGTATCGTGAACTTTAAGATAAGCCTTTATCCTGAGGCTTAAAAATTAGCTCGTTTTACCCTTAAAACGCTAATTTCTGTTTCTCGAGATATATTTTGTTCACCCATGCAGACCCCCCACTCTTTGGGAGCGGTATCGTGAACTTTAAGATAAGCCTTTATCCTGAGGCTTAAAAATTAGCTCGTTTTACCCTTAAAACGCTAATTTCTGTTTCTCGAGATATATTTTGTTCACCCATGCAGACCCCCCACTCTTTGGGAGCGGTATCGTGAACTTTAAGATAAGCCTTTATCCTGAGGCTTAAAAATTAGCTCGTTTTACCCTTAAAACGCTAATTTCTGTTTCTCGAGATATATTTTGTTCACCCATGCAGACCCCCCACTCTTTGGGAGCGGTATCGTGAACTTTAAGATAAGCCTTTATCCTGAGGCTTAAAAATTAGCTCGTTTTACCCTTAAAACGCTAATTTCTGTTTCTCGAGATATATTTTGTTCACCCATGCAGACCCCCCACTCTTTGGGAGCGGTATCGTGAACTTTAAGATAAGCCTTTATCCTGAGGCTTAAAAATTAGCTCGTTTTACCCTTAAAACGCTAATTTCTGTTTCTCGAGATATATTTTGTTCACCCATGCAGACCCCCCACTCTTTGGGAGCGGTATCGTGAACTTTAAGATAAGCCTTTATCCTGAGGCTTAAAAATTAGCTCGTTTTACCCTTAAAACGCTAATTTCTGTTTCTCGAGATATATTTTGTTCACCCATGCAGACCCCCCACTCTTTGGGAGCGGTATCGTGAACTTTAAGGTACGCCCTTATCCTAGAGGCGTGACCTTTGACCTTTGACTCTAAGCGCTTACAAAAACTCACACTTATGTTTGTTTTGATTAGGTATGGCAGTCTAATTTAAGAAAACCTCAACCTTTGCTCTGTTGGGCTGTTTTTGGCATGGAATTTCAATCTACCAGACCCAATTTAATGGGTGTCCCAGGATGAAGACCCCATGCCGCACAACCCAACGCTCAAAAAAAAAAAAATTTCCTCTTTTTTTTTTTAAAAAAAAATTTTTTTTTTTTTTTTTTTTTTTTTATTGATCACCCGTCATTTATCACCCGTCGGTGAGTCACATCGCACTCCAGTCAGCCAGATCCAATTTAATGGATGGTCCAGGATGGAAATGCGATGCAACCCCCAACTTGGCGCCTTTTTTCTTTTTTTTTCTTTTTTTTTTTCACATCGGGTGTCAGGGAAATACTGCTCTGATCTTTCTAGCTATCCCTGGTTTATTGCCAACCTAATCAACCCTCCCGCAAAAACCACAGTTGCTAACATCCAAACAACTATACATACATTAAATGTGATCTCATCACATTCATTCTTTTCCGCACCATGGTTTTGCTGAGGCATAGCAAACACAAACATCAAAAGACAGACAAAACACTTAACACATATTACACCAGCTACTTGGCCTCTTATAATTTGCTTAAATTTAGACAGGTTAGGTTCAGAGGAATAGATCATTTACCTGGGCGGATCACATCTCCCACACAGACACCACTATTAATTGGCAGATATAAAAAAGGCTCTGCTTACCTCAAGAATTTGGTGGCCCGTGGGTCTTTAGGGAGGTGAGAGTGCCGCCCCGGCGAAGGATCCAACTTCCTACTGGCTGGGACTCGCCATTTGTTGTGTCGAATTGTTGCAGAAAAATGTATCAGAGCAAAAAGAAACTCTCTCTTAATAAAAGGGAGTCAGAGGTCCAAGTAGCAAAGTGTTCTTTAATGCCGGCAAAAAAGGGGAACGAGTAGCACTTTTTACAAAGTATCAAATCGCTCCAAAGGTTTTTCTCTGGGGCATTGTTTTTATGTCCTTGGGTCAGCTTAGGCCACACCTTATCATCCAGCCTCCCTAATTTTTGACCAATTATTATGTTACTTTTTTCCTCGTCACTCGTTGCTGGCAAAAACTCTTCAGACCATGTTTTGAGCTGTTTGTGGGCATATCCCGGCCCACATAATTCTTCCTGATTGTGTCCAATTTTTTATATATAAGTATTGGGAATCACTTTATACCATTATTGTCCAGTTGTCTTCTGGCCTCTTATTTTATTCTAGTTATTCTTAGTCATTTTACACCCTTATTTCTTGATCTCTTCCAGAGGATATTTTTTCTAAAAGTTGAAGACTTTAATGCAGACCCAAGCAACATGACATGTAATACAAACACACTCAAATTTCTCCAGTGTATGATTATGATTCTTCTACTGTGCCTCTATATGTACAGTGTGATTAAATATGGTTCGTGAGATTATAACTACACCAATACAAATTGTATCCCACTAGCCCTTATTGCTTATAAACTTGTAAAATCAATCTGCATAGCTTAATATTGTCTTTAAGCACACCAATGACTTTTAATGAAACTACACCACAAGGTCAGCAACCATTTAACAGCTTAAAGAGTAACTACACACCAAATTGCTTTTTTATGCTATACGAATAACTATATTGACATATGATATTAATACAGGTGATTTTTCCAACTGTACACATATTGTGTGTAAAAACTACTTTTTCAGCTCAAAATTAGCTTATTTCTGTGTGCTTGGATTTGAAAATTCAGTTCAGCCAAATTCCTTAATTGTGTCCAACTCCAACTTATATTTCATGTCAGCTGTTACCAAGTATAACTATCAGAACACTGCTTACTGTAGCCTCAGTTTGTGCCTCTCACACAGAACTGCTGGTAGCATTAGCAAGCCTGATAAGAGACAGCGTAGAAGTGACGTCATGCCACTTAGAGAACCCGAGGTTATGTAAATAACCCAAAGATGTACCCCTTTTCTGTGGCAGTAAACACAACATATGGGCCCACCAATAACTAACTGTGCTATATTTAGAGCTTTACAAGATATTCGGGGCTGATGACGTTAACATTAACATGATAAACAGCGGGGCTATAGCTATGCACTGACACTCACCCACAGACACACACTGGAGAGCCTCTCAGTACTGAGCTGCTACCTCAGCTACAACACAGGTACAACGCAGAAACTTTTACAAAGGGCCATGAGTGTGCTTCTGGTGATGGTTAAAGCTCCAGCAGACTCTCTGTTTTCAGCGCAGACACGGCAGAGTCTGATAGCAGCTGCTCATGGCTGTTTAGCTCTGACTACCAGCTCTACAATCACTATTCATGCTGTACTGAGTGGTGGTCATTCAGTGTCCTCTGACCCCAGCCACAAGGCTACACCCCCTACAGTCGTTGTCCTGTGCAGTCCTCTGCTGCATTTTTTAAATATGCTGGCATGGAGGGAACTAGTAGAATTTGGGTGTGTAGTTACTCTTTTAGATATCTAAATTTTGTTTTGTATGCGAAATAATGTTCTTTTTGTACATTTAAAAGTTACATAGTTAAGCTTGAAGCTACTCCTATTTTCTTTCATGATTTAACTATTAGTGACAATCTGTTATGGAATGTCAGATCATTATTCGCTAATTATCTCATAATATATTTATTTAAATATATTTATTTAATTTAATATATTTAATTTATTTAAAAATTACAAGTATCACATTCTAACATGAGTAAAAGAGGGTGGGGCTAGAGGTTGGGGTGACTAGAGCAGCAGATTATGACCAAGATAAAGGTGTTGTCAGCTGTTGAGGGGAAAATATCAAACTTTCCAGAGACAGAACCAATGACTTCTGAGGGGTGTTTCATAAAGATGGCTCAGAAAGCAGTGTTCATTGTGTCATTCAAGTCTGTCTTGAATGAACCTAACACAATGAACCAAGTTTAATCTGTTACATAAAGGTGGTTTGCAGCTAATGTGAGCAGACTAAGTCAAGTCTGGTTTATTTTATGACTTTGAAACACAGACCTGAAGCATCAAGCACTGCTCACATCAATTCACAATGAAGGAAACTGATGTGTACAGACAAAATTGAGGTTCAAAGGCCCAGAACCACACACATTAATATTATAATATAAAGGGTAAAATGTTACAGCAAAAACTAACAGTAAGTACTGACTTACTGTAAGACTGCAAGTAATGATGAACTCACATCAGTTGAACTCCTCTGCAATCTGAGTGTTCGCACAATGTTTGAAGGGTCAGAGTGTTTGTAAAGCATTGATACTGGCACCAGCCGACATTTCCTCATGACCGTTGTAGACATGCCTCAGGCCTAACGAGCTGATTAAGGTCTGAGACCTTGTTAAAGAATCTGAGACTTTTATTTTTGTTCAATTTATTACATAGTAAGTAACAATGCATTAATGTTTGCAGAAAATATTGTGTTTTTTCCCCATATCATAGAGTAGCTGTGTTTGCATCTTTTCAATTAAAAAATCACCAAAATATGTTATTTGTCAAGGGGTGGTCAAACTTTTGCATGCAGCTGTACATTAACTATAACATTTTATGTTATGGAACATAACAAAACAGCATACATAAGAACTAAATATTAAAATTTCCATATTAAAAACTTCGGTCGGAGAGGGTGTTATCCTAAAATGCTGTCAGCAGGATTCAAGTACTTTGCTGCCACCTAGCATCTACACTTACCCTGTGCAGCCCCCTCTTTTACCACCATGACAACACGTACTAATGCGGCAGTAAAGCAGACAAATGAAACGAGTGACTTTG
Source organism: Thunnus albacares (assembly GCF_914725855.1). Classification (NCBI taxonomy): domain Eukaryota; kingdom Metazoa; phylum Chordata; class Actinopteri; order Scombriformes; family Scombridae; genus Thunnus; species Thunnus albacares. Next base: position 74,793 of record NC_058119.1, on the reverse strand, counting down.
TATGTATGTATTTATTCTCTGGTTTTCATTAATTCAGCTTTGAGTGTTAGGAGCTCTATGATTGGTGTTGAGAAGTTGGGTCTACCATGGCTGTGCATATAATTCACGGCCAATTATTTCTAGCCTCCAATTATAGTTTTTATACATCTTGGATTGTTTGAAGTAAAACAGCACTTAGTCCTGGTTGCATCTTGATTTGGTAGATTTCACTTGGCCACTTCCAGGTTGTGTTTTCATAAACCTTCTTAAAAAATCTGAAAGTTGAGATTGACTTTCATAGTTGTTATCCATCATTAAGATTTGTTTCTTGCTTCCTTCTAGACATTTGAAGACTTTAAGAATGACAAGCAGGCCCTGGAGTACCAGCAAAGGATAGTTGACATCTTACTTCAGGTAAAATCACACAAATCATTCCATGTGCTGTAATGTCTATTTTACATAATTGTTAATAGTAAAGACAACATGGAGCAGGTGGAAGTGCAGTAAGTTTCAGTTCCTTTTCAGTTTTCTGCTTTAAGAACACACACACAGCGAGGTGCAGACCAGTATGAGCTTCAATGCAAGTCATCAAATTTAAAAGGCGTTGCACAATTCTTCTCCAGTACACCATGCTCTATTCTCCAAATTTTTCAACTATCTCACCTTCATCAGGGTGGTGCCCAAGGTCCCTTCACTCATATACATTTCACCAATTCATAAATATACCAAAGCTTCAGATGGCCTTAAAACATTATTCAAAAACATTGGCACATATTACAAAAGGATGAACTAATAAAGAATCTTCATAAGGAAAAGCCAAAAGTAATATTCAGTAGAATGTAGTTGTATTTATATCCTGTTCTTATCTAGCACCTTTCAGGAAGTTGCATCTTCAATCTCATTGTCCTGTCGTGCCATGACAATAAAGGCATTCTACTCTATTCTATGTAAGGGACAAACTAGTACATTCTGAATATATCCCATCAAAACTAAAATCTGTCTGTAATAACACAAATTCAAGATGGAAATTATAAATGCTAAGCTTGCTCACAATGTAACAACACAACTAGACAACCATCCAAATACAGGTAAAAGAATAGAAATCAGAGGAGTGATCTCATGCAATACAAAGGGTGTGATTTATTTGTTAAAGGTCCAGTGTGTAATATGTGTGGTATTTAGCGGCCTCTAATGGTGAGGTTCTAGATTGAAGCACTCTGCTGCTCAACCCTCACCTTCCTAAGACTTTGGAGAGATTCCAGAAGCTACGGTGGCCTTCAAGGACAAGAAGCTATTTGTTGAAGATGTCATCGTCCACGACAACTTCGAGCATTTCTAACAAGTCAAGCGAAGAGGTGAAGATGTATTTAATTATTTAGTCTATGATACTATAGGTTATAGCTCACAAGTAAGACAGCAGTTATGAGTGTTTTATTGTTTTGGTAATACAAGCTAACATTAGCAACGTCATGCTAAACAAAACTTACGTTATTTTATTCTAACGTTAGGCATTATTGATAGCAAGATAGCGTTGGCAGTTACATATTTTATTATCCGTTTGCAGAGTCAAGTACTGGAGGTTAGAGGAGGAGGAAGAGGGCGAGAAAGAGGGCGAGTTAGTGGTGCTGCTGCAGGCAGGGCCGGGTGAGGGAGGATAGCAAACACCAGCACCGCGGAAGCAGAGGAAGAGGCTGGAAACCCTCCAAAGGGACCGAAGCGACTGAGGTTTGTGACGTTATTTATACAATTATTTTATCATATTCCTACCCGTTCTGCGCGATATTAAAAATGCCACTACAACACAAAGTGGTATTTACATAGCAGCTCTGTGTTTTACATCACTGTAGTCTGTATAGTTTGATGTGTTACAGTGTAATGTGAGTCAGTAGCCCCTTTTACACAGCCCGTTCAAGGTGGGAATACTGCGCCTGTAATCTGCCTCGCTGTTCTGTTTAGCCGGTGTTCAGACCAAATCAGGCGGCGCAATGCACAGCTGCAGGGTTGAGGAGGTGTGTGGGTGTGTTTGTGCTGTAGAAGCTAACCGCTGTGAAACAATCAGAAAATAACGTTTATCAATGTGGTTCACCAGCTTCCCCACTAACGTTACTAGCGCTCCCTCTCTTCATTCACCCTCTAGCTCACTCGACCACAGCTGCTCTCTCTCTCTTTCTCTCGTCTTTTTAAAATGAGTCAGGAAGCCGACAAAAAAGTCTTACTTTAATTTTAACGTTATCAAACGAAGAGAAATGGCCTCCCTTTGGATCCTCTTTACGGCTATAATGCGGGTTCTCAGTATAAAAGAGGCTACTGAAAGCATCAGCAACACTACTGAATGATGATATAAATACCATATAGGAACAGTATCGAGTAGCAATATTTTGACTTTTTTAAAAAATCATGTTATTGTTTCAGACATGTTTGGGAACACTGGACAGCCTACAATCCATATTCTGCACTACCATTACAATATTTCCAACATATTATGAAACTTATAACCTATTAAGCCTTATCTGTGTTTTTCCTGTGTTTTATTTTTTCAGAAACTTCTTGAAGAGATGACCTCGGAGGAGCACAGGCAGCTCACCAGTGAACTGCTTCAGAGGCAGCCAGGGTTCATTTTTGATGCCTTGATGATGCATCAGTGCAGGCATGGTGTCCCACCGTTTGCACCATGTGCCAGGGGTACCATGGTGTACTTGTAGTAACTGTACAGACATGCCTACAGACCGGGAGAGGAAATGCTGTGGCCAGTACCCTGCAGATTGTGTAATAATAATACCGCACTTCTCCCAGTACTGTCTTGAAAATGCTTTTTATGCATTCACAGGCGGTACAGGGAGGACATTATGTTATTTGGCCAGACCAGGAAGCCTGGGGATGACAACGGGGAGTACCGTTATGCTGCCTATAGACATTTCATCTATCGACAGAATGGCTCTTTAGACCAGGGAAACCGACTTGTCATCCCCAGTTGCTGTGTTTGGAGGATCAGGGACAAGTTCCCTGGTCCTCCAAAGACATCACACTGGTTTCACACCTGGCCTCTGAGTTTCCCTCCAGGTCCTCTGGAACGTCCACACAGTATCTCAGGCACTCACACACCTGCCTGTTCATCATCAAGGCATCTAATCATCTCATATTTATTTGTTACATTTCTGATATTTTATTTATTTTATACTTGTTCTATACATTTTTTATATTTTCTGGATAATTTTAAACTTTTTGTTTATATATTCACATTTGTTCAACTTAAATGTGCAAGTTTACCAAATAAAAGATATTCATCAGATGTGCTGTGATAACTGCAATGATAAACATATTAATATATACTTATACAATGACAGTATTTCCCTGCAGTCAGTATATTGTCATTACCACTTCCACCATTAATTTATATTGTCGTTATTTATATTTAAGAAGCAACATAAAACAGTAGTGAAGTTTGAATACCACTGATCCTCAGAACAGGGCACTGTAGTACATGTTATGGATTAATTTTCATTGCCACTTCAAGTTACGTTATCTGTAATTCACTAGTTTGAACCACAAAATAAAAATATAAAAAACAACACTAAGAATAATGACATTTGTAATAAAAATATATTTTATTTAACAGAAACATTTTTGGACATCCTTTTCAATCTGGACAATCAAAGGATAACATAAACATGCAGCTTTTACTGTTCAAACAAACATGTTGACAGCTTATTCTGTGTTCTTCAGAGTTGATTCTGATAAAGACAGAATAATCTATCAAATCATTAGTCTGTTTGAACACTAAAAGCAGTGTGATTAAACTTATTTGATCACCTTCCAGCAGTCAAATTGTTGCACATATAATAGCTGACAAGGGTCACACCAAAACCACACCAAAGGTATTCAATTTACAGCTCTGGATGAAGATCCTCTCATGGCAGGAACAACACCCATGATTCACTGGCACTGCTGTTCCTCATCTGCTCCAGGAGCTGTGTGTAGAGCAGCAGCTGCATGGAAAACTGCTTCTGTGGAAGACAGTACCATTACACATAGAGATAATTTACTATTTCATACATTTTATACAGTTGTACATGTGAAAATAGTGCTATTTAACCAGGAGTAGGACTTACAGGGGAAGTTAATATGCTACATAGGCAAACAAATGTGTATCACTTACATAGACCTCTCCTGACTCGGTCTGCAATACCTCTGATATGGCGGGTGTGAATGTCACAGACATGGTGAATAATGCCAACCCATAGTGCCTGAGAAAAATAAAACAGCACAAATGAATGAACTTACTATCATAAATCATCTATCTATCTGTCTATCTGTCTATCTATCTGTCTATCTATCTATCTATCTATCTATCTATCTATCTATCTATCTATCTATCTGTCTATCTATCTCTGTCTATCTATCTATCTATCGATCGATCGTGCTCACCATAAACTGTTCAACCTTATTCCATGCAGATTTTCATCCCAACAACAGACTAGATCAGATTGTTTAATTGATTAACATACTTTCAGTCAGAGACAAGTAGCTATTCAGTGAAATCAACTTTTGTTGTCTTTGGTTGTAATGAAAACCAACGTACTCCCAGCCATCAATGGCACATGGTGAAATACCCCTGACCTATTACACAGTCGCTTTGAAGATGAAGATAAAGGCAATACCATGCATCGACACTACAGGACCTCTCTCGTAGCTGGAGAAACAACAGCAACATCAAGTGCTACATGACACAGTCACAAACCCATGTAATACATTGTGTTACGTCCTAAGATGCTGGGAGCCTTGGCTGGCCTGGATAAACATACCAAAATAAATAACAGAAAAATTCTACTTCTGACTGATAAATATAAAACTAAAACTCTGGTAGCAATTACATGTTTTTCAACATTGAAACGGGGAAAATGTTACTTGTGTTGGACTGTAAGCTAACTTTGCCCCCCAATGTGTACATGTGCTCCTAAATGACAAATTAGGAGCAAACAATGAAATCATAGAGCACTGTGAAAAATATAGATATAAATTCACACGATGTATTAACTCGGTGATGAGCAGACTTCTCCTCAGTTTATCTTTCACACTAACTCATTACTCTGACTTACTGTCTTTAGCGCATCACCAGCGCTAAATATCTTAGTTATCAATCAATGTGTTGTCTTACTGCCACAGAAAATGAATAAATCTTTGGGTTATTAGCACAACGTTGCCTCCCTGTTGTCTCTTATCAGACCACCAGCTCTGTGAGAGGCACAAACTGAGGCTAAAGTGTGCTAATATTTAACGTTACGTGGCGGCGTTTCTTTTCAGGGAAATTAATGTACCGCTAGTAAACATTGTACATCATCTAGGTTTTGAACCATTACCAGGGGCGCATTACACTCTTACCTGTCCAGCAGTAAACAGGAAACTTCGGCGTCAATTTGCAAACATTTCTCTCATCTGGGATTTCCATCTGGGTTTATCCTCGTTTTATGCCATTGCTTGTCCCGATTTCGTTTAGCTTCTTCGTGTTTTTGTTTCTTTGACGACGACAATTCACGCTCCTGTCATTTTCTAAATATGTATGATCCTCCATTTATCAGATTTTGGTTTCAAAAACTTCTCTCAATACAAAATGTTTGGTCCGTTCTTCTTCGTTTTAAAATCGGTGCATTTCCGGTAGTCACCCACTGAATCTAAAACACGTAAGGCCCTCACTGGAGCCAGTATTAGGTTTGTCCGTTCTGCGCTACTGTAGAAACATGGCAGCCACCGTGGAGGGGGACCCGCTCCCGTGTAGATATAAAGGGCTTATTTCTAAGGTAATGAAAACACAACAATTATTTTCAGCTGATTAGACACTAATTAAGATATACTTATACATAATCTATTCAATTTTTACCAAGTCTGTTCTTTTAGATGTTACTAAATACTACACACTGAACCTTTAACTAGTCCTTGTGAAAAAGGATATGTAGGAATAACATCAAGAGAACTCAAACAAAGAATCAGAGAACATAAAAGTACCAAGAAGAGGTTTATCCTGTTGTAGCACATTTTATGGAGATACGTCATCCAATCTCATCCCTTAAATATAGGAGAACTGGGAAATTATGTTTGTCAAAGAAGGGGGTAGATTTGGAGAGATTAAAAGGGAGGCATTCTGCATTTCTAAGCTGAGCACATTAAGCCTGAGAGGGTTAAATGATGGGAAACGGAAGTGGCCTGATGAAAGTGAGATAGTTGAAAACGTTAATAAAGGTGTACTGGAGAGGAGTTGTGTGATGTGTTTTGTTTTTGACAGTTCCTTTTCAGTAATAGACAAGGTGATCTTGCAGAACTATTTCCAGCGCAAACCTTAACTTGCCCACAGTTGTTGGGCTCTGGTACAGTGAATCAGACAACTGGAACTAAACACCACTGACATAGTCATCTTATGTAGCTAAATTTCTATTTCAAACCTCACTCGGTATGTCACTATGGCAAGTACTTTCTGGAATGACCAATCATGGAATCTCCAATACCACTACATCTGTTGGGAGCCCATCCCCCCCTTTGTAAACGTTCATGGTGCCCCACACAGCATTCTCTTTTCCTCATTTGAGCTCCTTAGCTGTCATGACGTCTGGATTTTCACTAAACTGTTCGCCAACAAAGTCATCAAGGTAGTCTTTGAGCATGGATACAGTATCTGGTAGGTCTTTTCATTAAGAAAGGTTTATTTATTGTTGGTTCAAGTGGGGGTTGTCATGTTGTGGTGGACTTCTATCTGATTCTAACTGCTTACAGAACAAGATAGCACATCAAGGTGAGCTGTGCATCTGTTACTGCTGCTAGTCGTCAAGGTTGTTAGCTAGCTATGGCTACCACTGCATCCTCTGAGGGGAACGCTGGTGGCAGCAAGGTTAAGAACGTTGCCCAGCTGCATGTGGGTTAACCATCTCAGGGAGGGACCCTCATCTCCTCTGCATTGAATGTATAGGAGTTAAGCATGCCCAGACATCACTCTTGGACTCCGAGCCCGCAAGTGATGCCTCACTCACAGACCTGCAGACTGGACAACACTGCTGCTCCATGCCAGTGAGGATTCTGCAGCATCACTGGTGAGTGTTCACCAGTGATGCAGCAGAATCCTCACCGGTAAAAGCTGACCCTTGCCTTTCCGACACCATGAAGAAACTCAGGGATAAGTCAGCTACAGCTAGCACTTGCTGGGGGGATATGGCGGAGGACCCCAGCAGACCCCCACCTAGTCATTGCAGCCCAGCACCTCCACTGGTGGGAAAGTGCAGCCTTCCCCTGCCCCCCACTAGGCCCACCTGCATGAGATGTGCATACGGGCGGCGACCAGGATGGCTATTGACTTGCCTTCATTGCTGGATAATGAGGAGGAGAGGGATTTATCCTTCCTTTTCGTCAGGTCTCCACTAGGCAGCTCATGTCCACTGTTCATGTGTGCATGAAGGAGATGAAGTGGTATTGGGCCAAACTGTTCTGGTATTCCTGTCAAGGGTTAATCTGGCCCAAGACAACACCTTGCCCACCACTGCCAACTCGCCTGGGCTTTTTGGCTAAGGCTGCAAGAGGATGCAGCAGGAGCTTTAAAGGCCCCAGATTTCAGACACCTGAGTAGCCAGTGACTCACCAGCATGGTGCCCAGGGCCAAAAGCACTGGGGCAAAAAGTCTTTTGCCACCATCGCCACCACTTTGCTACCATGACATACTGCTCATCCCGCCCACCAGAGGGGAAGAAGAAGGGGTTGACTGTGGTTAGTAGAAACAGAGGCTCAGCAGTCAGCACTCAGAGAAATCCCTGGCCTGAGCTTCTCGGGGATAGACTGTCAATTTCATCCTCCCCCCAAGAGGAGGAGAGGAGAAGAACTACACTAGTGTCCCAGTCAGCGCTGTGTGACAGCCTGCCATGTTCACCCTATTCACAGATGCAGAGGAGCAGCCCCAGTGCTCTCCAGTTCATTTACCATCTGTCAGGGACCAAGCAGTAAAACTCAAGAACACAAGGTGTATAGAGCAAAAGTTAGTAATTTATTTACAACTTAATTTCAAATTAACAAATTAATTTTTCCAAAATACAAAAATAGGAAAACTAGAAGAAAGTAATTTCCAAAAAACTAGGGCCCTTTAACTCAAATTTAGGTCAACTAAACAAATAGCAACCTGAACTGAACTGAACATTACAGACCTGACAAATGACACATAAGGTGTGTGTAGGATACACACCGGCTATCCTACACAGACACACAAGGGGGGCAGGAATAAACAATTAACTCTATAACACAAATTAAGCTTAATCTCAACAAAGATTTAAATCAAGAAACTATGTACAACCCAACTAACTATCAAAAGCAAGAAAAATAAACTTAAAGTCCAAAAGTAACTGAAGTTAACTGGATCCCGAAAGGCAGACTCCCTTCTGGCACACCCGGTTGGCCTCTTCCAGTTCCTGCCTGCCACAGTATAAGAGGCCATCTTTACTGATGCCAACTCTTTTGGCCAGAGGGAGGACTCGCCAGATCCATGAAACAAAAGACAAAGGTAAATCAGGATTTAGCTCTGCATGATTCACAGTTCAAAAAAATATTATTATTATATTATATTATTGTTGTTGTTGTTAATAATAATAATAATTTATTATCATTGTTATTGTTGTTGTTGTTGTTGTTGTTGTTGTTGTTATTATTATTATTATTATTATTATTATTATTATTATTATTATTATTTTACTTATTTGTGCAGCCCCTCAATATACAGTTTCTCTTTTGGCTCTTGTCTCTTTAAAGCCCCTCTCCCGATGAGCTCACTCTGTTCTGACTGGCCAGCTTTACGTATCAGAGATGTGTAACTTTACCGTCAATGCAGACCAAACATTTCCTGCTTTTCTGCTTCAAATTAAAAGCTTTTACATGACTTACTAACAGGAGATTTTTATTGTGAAGAATTTACAGGAAGTAAAAACGTGTTCCTCACTGAATTAGTGGAGCTTCGTTAGCGGCGCAAAAAACCGAAACAACAACATATGGAGCTATTTTGAGCTATTTGTCGAGCGAATCAGTTAGAAATAATGCAGGGAGGAATAGTACAGGCAGAAACAGCCACAGTGAGATGTTTTATGAAGAGCTGCAGACAACCAGCACACCTCCAATAGGTAAACTACTTATTTTACTTTGCTGTGCTGTGTAATGGCGTCTTGGCTTGGCGTAACTACTCCCGGAGCGGAGCAGCGTACTCGCATGCTGTGCATGTAGCAGATGTCCATATAAAGAAATCTGTCACAGACTGACGTCAGCTTGGGCTGAAAGTAGAAAAAACCGTTGGAAACTGAAGCTGCTGCTTTCTGCTCACAGGGATGACTGCTACATACGTTTACCTCGTTATTTGACACGTCGGCCACTTTTAACATGAATATGTGACATTGTGACATTATATATATGTCTGAAAATAAGAAAAAGCATAATATGGCCCCTTTAAGGAAGCCACTGTTAGGGCCGGGCTTAAAGCCAAGGGCGCAGTGTGTAATTCAAAAAAGAGAAAACCAAAAAGCGGACTGTCTGCCACAAGAGAGTGCATCTGCCACAGTTTTGAGCTTCAAGCCCCTGGGTCACCTGGTTGTCAAAGCAGAAGAGTGGTGTGCATGCGCAATTCACCACTGGGTGTTTATAACTGTTGCAAGGGGTTACAGGCTTCAATTTGCAGCAGCTTTGGTGAGCGAAATTTCTTCTCTCTTAAGCTGAGGGGTAATTTGAATTGTGCCAGAGGATGAAATGAATCTGGGCTTCAACTCTCGGTATTTCCTCATTCCGAAACAGGGAGGTTTGTTACATCATATTCTGGACTTATGTGTCCTCAATTCCTACCTCTGCAAATACAAATTCAGAATGCTCACATACAACGTTCTGTTGCGCTTGATTCAACTGGGCAACTGGGTTACGTCGACAGATCTGCATGATGCTTATTGTCACATAATTATATATCTGGGGAACAGGAAATTTCCGAGCTTCACTTTCCAGGGTGTAGCCTATGAATATCAGACTCTGCCATTTGGGCTGTTTCTTGCCCCAAAAGTCTTCAGCAAGTGTGTGGAGGCAGCTCTGAATCCTATGTGAGCCACAAGTCTCAGAGTGTTGGCATAGTTAAGAAGCCTTTCCAGCATGGGCTTCAGTGTCACTCATGCCAAGAGTATCTTGTTTCCCATTCAAAATGTAGAGTATTTTGGCCTTGAAATAAATTGTTTCTTTTCGAGCTTCTCTGTCACAAGATTGAGTGGAGAAATTTTGCCAGCACCTTGCTCTGTTCTGGGGGAACTCAGTCTCGTTACGAGCCTGACAGTGCTGAAGTAATATCTGTCATTCCTCAGGAGTTGTTAAGGATGCAGGATTTCCAATGCTAGGTGTCCTCATTACATCTGTTCAATGGATGTTACGGATGTACAATGTCATCTCAGTCAAATGATGAGGGTTTCCCCGAATGTCTCCTGGCTCTCTGTCTTTGGAGAGACCCAGTGGTGTTCACTACCGGCATCCCCTTGGGAATGGTAGTTATGAGGAAAACAGTGACAATGGATGCTTCATTGATGGGGTGGGGGGGCTGTGTTCAAGGGGAGGTCTGTGAATGGGACCTAGCCCCTCAGGCTCTGTCATGCTCATATAAATTACCTGGAGTTGATGGCAGTTTCCCTGGCTTTCCAACATTTTTTGCCACTCCTGAGGAGTTGTCATGTTTTGGGCAGGACAGTCAATACAACAGTGGTGGCTTATATAAACCGGCAGGGAGGCATGCGTTCTGTAACATTACACAGACTGGCTCAGAATCTGATAATGTGGACCAGTGAGCGCCTGCTGTCATTACACGTGACACGCATCCCTGGTGTATTGAAAAGTGGGGCAGATTTGCTCTGCAGGGGAAATCCTCTCTACAGCGAGGGGAGGCTCAACTCCGAAGTGCTTCACCTGGGACAGATTTGGCTTAGTGTCCATAGATCTCTTCGCGTGAAAACATGCAGTTTCCTCTGTTATTTTCGTTAAGAAATACAGATGAACCACTAGGAGCATAGGCAGTGGGTCATCTATGACCAAATGTGCTGCTGTACACATTCCCCCCGCTCAGCCTCATTCCTCTGATACTGATCTGTGCAAGAGCAGCGGCTGTCTTTGGTTCTGACCTGATGGGAAGATCCATGCCTATCGTGACACCTGATTGATCCAATGCACGTAGCCTCCTGCATCAACTCACCTGGAAATTTTCCAGTGTGCACAAAACACAGTTATGCAGGGTCTTTCTTACCATTATAACACTGAGGCATTATAACACTTTAGCGTTTTTTCTCAGCACCTAAGCCAATGAACAGACAAAAACTATACTGAGAGTTCTCTACCACATTTTTGTGTCATTTATGGTTGTCCCAGCTTCTGTCCTCTCCTCTGATCCCTGTGTTTGACCAAGAGCGGGGCTCAACTCCTGACACACAGATTGGCAGCAGACAGCAGAGGGGCTGCAGTGGGGACAGTGAACCAGATGAAGTGAAGATAACGTTTTACTTCAGTTGATGATGACTACGCTTGTTGCTGTAAGGGCTATAAAACCTTCAGTAGTAAAAAGTCAAGTAATTTATTAAACCATCTGCTCCACAAGCATAAACATGTAGAAAATGAATATGAATAACAGACCGTTGCTAAAGACGCAGTTCTGTTCATAGTCTCTGGAGGACCACATCCAATCATATCAATCCGCAGAAAGAAGTCTGGTAAAATGACCAACTACAGCTCATTCCCCACAAGCTTTGGAAAAAAAACCGTTAGAGATAATGTCTGTGACTGGGCACAGATGCAATGGCAGCCTGAAGAGCTACTGGGCTCCAACCATTACAGAAAGGGAAAACTTTAGCAAGATCCTGTCCTCCAATCCAGACAACTGCAGCAGATCTGGTTAGTGTCTCTCTTCCAGGTGTGTCAACTGCAAAGCCCTGGCAAGAAGAAAACGTAGAGATGAATGACAGAAACGTCATGATCTTAAGAAGTCTACAGAGTTTTCATAGATATTTACGTTGCTATGCATGCAGTTCCAACCGTAGAATCTAACGGACTATTTTTTTAGTGGAAGTAATAAAATTATTTTTAAATCAATATAATCATTTATAAATCAATATTTTGTGTCAGATTATTGATTTCTTTTTCAGTAAATAGCCATGTAATAAGCAGGATAATGTACAGCTAGCGGGTCATTTTTGCGAAAAGAACCCCTACAGGGTAATGCAGCACCCCGATGCAAAGCACAATAATGACCTGCTCACTATACATTATCCCTTACACAGCACACAGGTTAGGCTAGCTTTTTGGTCATTGCTTTTGCATTGCTGAGCGCCTCGCGTTTTTCCACTATATGCGTCTCGTCTTTTTGCAGGGCCAGCCTGAATGCCTTGAGTTGAAAAAACTTCAACTCAGAGCAGAAAAGTGCTTGACGTCATTGTGTTTTTTTCCCCATTGTTCAGTTGGATGAATTGAGAAGCGGGCCTTCTGTGATGGTGATGACTCAGTAAGTTCTATTAGATCCTCCAGAATATCCTCTATACAAGATTGTACCATACCATTTTGTCGCACTGCACTTGGGCAGTCAGCTTTCTCTGTGAAAGCCACAACTCAGTGAAATGCCCTACCTGATGATATGAAGAACTGTAGTTCAATTAATACATTCAAGGCCAAATTAAAAAAGCTACCTCAGACCAATCAGCTGTGTGACCACTGAGTCTAAACTTCATCTATGGTGTTCTCATAAGCGCAGGTAGTCTTGCTTTTAATTTGACAAGTTTACATTATTCATTTTTAGATGACATTATGGGTGTATGTGATGTGCTGTTGTGTGTAGCTTTGTATTTTATATAGTGGGTTCTGTGTGTTTGTTGTGCTGTTGTATGTTTTGATTGTGTGGGACTACGGATGTAAATTAGCTTTGAGCTAACTCCAGTGCCGTGCATCTTTTATCTTTAAAACTGTACACTGTCCCAATCAATAAATAAATACAACAACAACGGAGGACAAACTAGTCGTGGCTATTGTTGGATACCTGGAGCTATATGACTTTAACAACCATAGTTACCATGATCTGAACAGAAAACAGCAGGCCTGGAGGCCAACTAGTGCGGTACTTGAGATTTCAGGTAGGTTCGGTGGTTGCCTAACAACAATTAAAAAAAAAAAAAAAGACAGCAAATTGCTCTTTTTTATAAATTGTAGGCTTCAACAAAAAAGGCAGTGTGGTGGGCCTCGTGTTTTGCAACCTGTGAAAAGCACTCTGTCTGATCTCTAACTGTTCATTAGTTTTGTTGGGCTTTGGTTAGGCTATCAGCAATAATTAAGGATTATCAAAGATTATTTTTAATTAGTACAATCAAAAAAAATTATTAATAAAAATTAATTATAACAGGGCACCACCCTGGGGTCAGGAAAAAAGATAGGCAATTGATGGATTCAGTCTTATTAAATGTATTAATCTATAAATTTGGAACTCTGATTAATAATTAACTTAATAATTATAACCAAAATTATCATGTCAATAGCTAGTAAAACTTGAAGGATTGTGGAGTTTTTGAGCAAAATTCACTCTCATGCAACATTAAACAGACAGCATGTATATCCAAAAGATAAACAGATAAAAGTAAAAACACACAATATGTAATCTAACTATATGCAGATGTCTAATCTAAGGCTATATACAGATGTGTATGTCTGTCTGTGTGTGTGAGAATTGCAGGCAAACAAAATGGCGATGGAGGCCACATGTTCCAATGTTCTGTGAACAAGGAAAGACAAAGGCAAAAAGCCAGACCATGAGGTGGCTTGAGATCACGTGTGCTAGGCCAGAAGCAAAAGAGTATGTAAAGCGGGGCTTTTAACCTTCTCTTAACTGTGTGTGTGGTTATGTTAAGGAAAGCATGTAAGATAAAGGGTGCCAGGTTGAAAGTGGTTACTTAGTTATATGCAAGGCCTAGTCACTGGATGTGACGTGTATGAAGCATGCAAACATCAACTTAGTGATGTGGCTAAATAATAAGCTGACTATAAACAGACATCACAACAACAGAGCTCAACAAAAAACCTTAGCCATGTGCCATTCTATGCTATGCTCAGTACATTACCAAGTCAATGGAGAGAGAGATGCTTTGATTTGCTACTTTGTTGAGTCCAGCGAGTGAACCAGGCTGGGGAAGAGCTGTGGCTCCTAGGCTCAATGGTGCAGGCTTTGCTGGGCTGTCAGTGATCCAGTCGTGCAGGCCAGTGAGCCCAGGTCACTCCTTGTTCAGTCCTTACAGAGTTAGTGGCGAGCTAATTCTGCTTCGTGGCTCCTGTGCTTATAGTGCTTATAATCATCTGGCAGTGTCATGTGGAGTTGCAGGAATGGACCCAAATGCAGAGACCGACATGCAGGGTTGACGAAAACCCTCTTTATTCTTGTGATGGTCAGGACAGTACAAGGTAAAACAGAACCAAACAGAATAAATGATCCAGCAAGACTCAACTGAAAACCAGACCTTAAATACAAACTAAACTAATCAGACAATCCATGGGCAGAGTTAATGTCCAGGTGTGAAGTACCTGGGGAATTCTGGGAGACTAAGTCTCTTTGGCCCTGTTTACACTGGCATTAATATGCGTCTTGGTTGATCCGATCACAAGTGGACCGCCCTAAGTACGTAAATCAAACAAAGATAGAGTTATATGCAGCAATCTCCCCGCAGCTGTGTCTCCCCATTGAGAGAAGCTGTGCACAAGGCACAGCAGCCTAACTTCATTGATTATTTGAATCTCTGACACGCTGATAGGATCAGTCAGGATCTAATGTTAATTAGTGTTCTGTGTTCCTTTACACATCCAGTAGGCCAGTTGTTACAGACACACAGTGTCAGAATGTTCTTCATTCTTTCTAAACTTCATTCAGTTTTTTGATGTCAGGAATATTATTTATTTTACTGACATGTTAGATTTGTTTCCAGTGAGATATTACCAAGTTTATAGTGACTTTGCTGTTGTAAACAGTATTGATGCTGCTCTAGAAACAACATTTATATTTGAAATATAAATCACGTGTAATCCTGTTCTGATTTTTTTTTTTTTTTTAATGATAATTTTGCCACTGTCAGTAATCCACAGCGGATGTGAGAAGAATCCTGCTGAGAATATATATGAATACAGCTGCTGGGCCTGATAACATCCCTGACTGTACTAAAAACATGTGTCAACCAGGTAGTTGATGTCATAATTTAACATGTCACTGTCACAGGAGAGTGTTCCCACCTACTTCAAGACAGCCATCATCCCTATACCTAAAAAGTCTGCAGTGTCTAGTCTAACAACTACTACTCAATGACAACAAAACCAAAGATCTGATTGATGATTTTAGGAAAAAGGAGGCAAGGACACACACCCCTGTCTGCATCAGTGGAGCAGGTTAACAGTTTTAGGTCCCTGGGAATCAGCATCACAGAGAGCCTGTCATGGCCACCATACATCTAGACCCTAGTAAGGAAAGCTCAGAAACAACTGTATTTCTTAAGGAAACTTAAGAAGGCAAAATTTCTGTCCCAAGTTCTCTTAATATGATGACTTCAGTCAGTTTCATGTTATAGTTGTGGTGTTACGCTGCTGTGATTGGGAGATGAAATGAGAGCACCTTCGTGATGTGCTTCGAAGATTTGCCTGTCCAGAAAATTGTGTGCTTTTATTTTAAATAGTAGCCTACATATGTGGAAGCTACCATAAATAATAATCATGCAGATTCCTGTCTCGGTCTGGATTCATTTGTGTTTTGGTCCAGATCTGGGCCAGAGTCTGCCTATTGAATACCCCTGTCTATGAGGTGGCCTGGGTGGGTGTGAGATTCCTGGCCTGAATTTTGTCCCTGCTGATTGCCCCACATTGGCCCAGCAGACCATGGATGGCAGAGCTGGTGTAGCTCCTTAACAACCAGTCATGGCTGCTGCCATTACACAAAGACTTGGTGTCACAGGCGCATGGACAGATTTTTAAATTTGAATGAG
Source organism: Thunnus albacares (assembly GCF_914725855.1). Taxonomy (NCBI): domain Eukaryota; kingdom Metazoa; phylum Chordata; class Actinopteri; order Scombriformes; family Scombridae; genus Thunnus; species Thunnus albacares. Next base: position 58,795 of record NC_058119.1, on the reverse strand, counting down.
TGGGGTCTGCCATTGAGGGTGATTGGGACAATTCAAAGTACAAGGGCGCCATCTACGTGTTCATTGTATGACGTTAAGTGACGCGTATGTGATAGATGGTGTGAGGCTAGAGCTGTCATTTTGTTTCAAGTTCTGTTCCGGGTGTATTATGCTTCCTACAGGATTTACAGGACAACGGTTAAGCTTTTTCAACCGTTAAAGTTTATTTGGTCGCGATTTTAGCCTGCCATGTGGGTTTTGGGAATGTGTCGATTAGACACAGCATTCTCTGATAAGGAGGTTTTTGAAGGGTGCCCATGCAAAGTCACAACCTGCCCATCAGACGAAATTTAATCATTCACACACATTCGCACACTGATGGCACAGCCATCAGGAGCAATTTTGGGTTAAGTATCTTGCCCAAGGACACATCAACATGCGGACTGGAGGAGTCAGGAATCAAAACGCTGATCTTCAGATCAGTGGACGACCCGCTCTACCTCCTGAGCCACAGCTGCCCCACAGCTGTGAATTACATGCGTCTGTGCATGCATCCTGCTTGCAGTTTTCCCCTGACTATGGGAAGGTGATGTTGCGCCCTAACCCTGCTTTTGTGCCTTAGGTTAGCAAGTCTTCATATAGCTACCCCACACTGGAGCTGCTTGCCTTTCACTCACCGCCTTTCGCAGACAGGAGTGACAGGTGGCTTAATTCACTGTCCCATAAGAGCCTTAAGCATCTGTTTGGACAGGATTAAGAGAATTAGGAAGAATAACCAGCTTTTTGTATCTTGGGCTCCTTCTCACAGAGGGAAGGCTTTGACTCACCAGCGCTGTCACACTGGGTGGTGGAGGCTATAATTCTGGCTTATGAGAGTCATGGACTGCAGCCCCTGAAAGCCTGCGGGCTCATTCCACCAGGGGTATGGCCACCGCATAGGCCCTGTTTATGGGCATTTCTCTGAGTGACATCTATGCAACTGCTAGTTGGGCATCCCCACACACATTTATTCAGTTTTACTGCCTGGATGTGACAGGGCCCTCACTAGCTCACTCAGTCCTGAGTGTGGGGGCATGTTAACTGTGTGCTAGCTCAAGGGGAGGGCTTGTGATGTTGACCCTTCTGGGTGGAGGTGTTATGGGCTTCGGAGCATGCAATTCAGGAGTGTGCCACATCTCCCATAGTGAGATACTGAGCAATGTTTGAAAGAGAACTTTTGGTTACCCAGGTCAACCCAGTTCTCTGAGGACTGAGGGAGGTACCTCACAACACTGCCCTGCTTGCATGTGTAAGGTGCATGGAAGAAATACACTTGAGAATGCTGTGTGGGGCGCCACTGGCATTTATAAAGGGGGGACGGGCTGACCTGTGCAACTCAAGACAGTTTTTATATTCTCTGTATCTTTTTTCTTGCTTTCTTTCTCGTTACCTAGGTGATGGTAGACAATCCAGACTTTACTCCTTCCCAGGTGGGCGGGCTCTTCACATTTTTGGCTCGCCAGTTGGCCAAGCCAGATAACACGCTTTTTGTGAACAGGAAGCTCTTTGATCAGGTACCCAGTCAGATCCTGCATATATCCCAAGCATGTGATTAAAAAATATTATGATGATACTTTCACACTGGCTGCTGGTATCGGCAAAGCTAAAGGCCAGGAAGATAAACACATGAGTGGATCGCTAATGCTACCAGCAGCTCTCTATCAGAGGCACAAACTGAGGCTATGGTTTGCCAGTATTCTGCTGTTTATACTTGTCACACAGCTGATATACGGAATACCTCAGCCTTGCCTAATATGTCACAATTAGGGAGAGGCAGAGGATTCGGCTGAACTGAATTTTCAAATATAAGCACAGAAATAAGCTAATTTTGAGTAGAAAAGGTTGTTTTTACACACAATATGTGTATTGTTGGAAAAATCACCTGTATTAACATCATATGCCAACATAGACATATGTGATTATGTGTACAGTGTAAAAAAATGATTTAATGTGTAGCTACCCTTTAAGAGAGGCAGGAGGCAATACCATGGTCATGAAAAGTAACATGAAATAAAATGCCTCTCGATGAAAGTGACATTATAAATAAAACTTCACATGAAAAAAGTTATTGTGAAAAATGCCATTATGAAATGAAAGCAGACTTTTGAAAGCGGCATGTAGAAATAGAAATGTCAAGTTTCATAATGTATTTTTCATTTATTTAACATTGAACACTTTGGGGTTCCACACCAGTACCATCATCTTCACCTCTGCTCTGTCTTTCCAGGTTCTGGAGTTCCTGTGCAGACCAGATGATGACTCTCGACACACTGAGAGGCAGCAGGTTGGAGTGTGTGCGTGTGTGTGTGTGTGTGTGTGTGTGTGTGTGTGTGTGTGTGTGTGTATATATATATATATATATATATATATATATATATATATACACTTGTATATACATATTATAGTATGTGTTTTTACCTGTGTCTGGTCACAGACACAGGCTTTTCTAGATGATATTGTCATGTCATGTGATTGCTCTTTATTGTGACTGGTTTGTAGGTTCTGCTGGAGCTGCTACAAGTTGGGGGTGTGGTCCAGTTTGATGAAGGAAGGCTGTTGGCTTTGGCAGAGAAAGCCAAGTTGTGAGTAGCTGATTTATGACTGGAAAGATATTTGCATCAAAGAATTCTATTGAATAAAATAATAATAAAAATGCATATTTACTGTACTTTTCTAAAAAGTTAAGTATTTTGTATCTTTTTAAAGATTACAAGGTCAAAACTTTGGTCCAAGTCAATATAGAATAAAGGTAGATAATGAGTTCTGAAAGTGTGTCTTTCAAAAAAAAATCTTTTTTACTGGCTACTTGCAGAATTACAACCCTTTTTGCCCCAAAACAGGCACATCCTGGGCAGGTTGTCAGCCTATCACAGGACAAACATATATAGACAGACACACTCACACAGTCTTACCTACAGGCTGTTAGTTTCCAGTAGACCTGACCTGGCTGCGGGAGGAAAGCCACACAGACACAGGGAGAACATGTAAACAGGGTTGACAAATTAAAGGAAAAACCGGTATAGGCCTGAATGCTTGACCCCTACAATGAGGGGATCTGGTGGCTCTGTTATGCTTTGGGGGCAATTTTGTTGGCATGGTTTGGGCCCACTTGTCCCCTTAGAGGGAAGGGTCTCTGCAAATCAATACAAAGTTGTTCTGAGTCATCACCTTTATCCTATGATGAAACATTTCCATCCCGACGGGAGTGGTCTCTCCCAGGATAACAATGCACCGATTCATAGGGCATGTAGGAACATCACCTTTGTTAACACAAAATCCTCGTTTGAAAAGGGGCACCACTTCCCATTAGTTTAATTTAACCATGCTGGGAAGAAACACAGAAACAACTTTATCAGCCTCACTTCTGATGTAGCGTGTTACAATGCAGTGATCTAATTCTCTGCTTAAATTGAAGCCACAGACAACAACATGCTAATAGATATATTTATTGAACTAAATGATGAACAGTGAATAAATGGAGTGTCAATTCAAACAGACAAATGAATAATCAACTATAATAAATGTTCAAAATTGCGGGTTAGAAGTTATGAATGAGTGATGGTAAATTTTTACGATAGCATAATTAACGGAGAATTAATTAAGGTTGAGGTAGTTTAACTGACCATCTTCTCTAAAGAATTAACTAGAGAGTTCAATTGAAACGACACCAATCCATCTACTTAATCATGAAGTAGATGGAGAACAGAAGTAATGTTGTTCAGCCTACTTTGCGTAGCGTTGTCCTCAAATGACTCAGCGGGAGATCGGCTGTTGTAGTGTAGTGTAGTACTGTATGCTGTTTTATCAGGCTGGCGCTAAGATGGGTGTGTGTGGGTGGAGACAGATGTTCTCCCGCGCAAAACAGAAAATCCTTTGTCTAAGAGAAAACACGTGATCTTCTCTGAGTTGATTACATTTCAACTAAACATTCCACCATGTTCATCCACACTTAAACGTGAATTGCATCTGTATATGTTACTCAAATGTTCAGAAACACACCTCTATGGCCCTTTTTACACCTGGAATTAACATTCGTCTTGAGTGATCACAAGTGGACAACTCTAAGTACGTCTGTTTACATCTGGTATTAACATGCGTCTCCATATGCGTCCTGAGTGACCACTTGTGATCGGATCTTACTTTCCTGCTCTATATGCAAATAAACACAGACATCATTTCCATTTGCAACCAAATGCGTTGTTGTTTTTAACCAGCGGGAGACACTGTGTGCATTTATGCACGTGGCACAGCAGCGTAACTTCATTAATTATTTAAATCTCCGACACGCTGACAGGATCGGTACGGATCTAATGTTAATTAATTTTCTGGAGTAAAGTAGCCGTCCTCCTGATAAATCCAGAGCTCATTATGTTGAGCAGCACAGCAAAACATGTAGTTATCAACTTGACAGGACAGAGGAAACTATCCAGCAGCTCCTGAAATATTAATAGACAGACAAGCGAAAAATTAATGGTTTAATTTCTATTCCAATTGTCAATTTGATGAGGGAAATGGGTTAGGGGAATGAGAAAAATAGGAAAAAACGGGAAGTGGATTATATTTTTTTTAATTCACATGAAAAATGGCAAAACAAAATAATGAATTTCTTTATCCTGTTATCAAACAAGTTGAACAGCTTTGCACAGAGGGTTCATGCACCGGGAGTCAGCGATGCACTTTCCGTGCCTAGTCTGCCAGAAAATAGAAGACGTAAGTTGAGTAGGCGGTCCTTCAATGTAGCTCAGGACACATTGCGTTTACACTGCTAATTGAATGTAGCCACATGCGGCTCAGACCACCTCCGAATGTGGTCTGAGTGATCGGATCTCAATGCATCCTCAATGCATCTTGGATGCCTTCACACCTGTACTTTGAGCTGTCCACATGTGATCGGATCACCCAAGATGGATGTTAATACCAGGTGTAAACAGGGCCATTGATGTAATCACCATCACAATACCTGAGTTAGATCCTTTGATTAGCTTAAAATAAAATGTAATCTTCTTTTGCTATACATCCATTAACACACAAAGTTAACAATCATCAGTGCAGCATACTTAAAACATACTATAGTTATTTAACAAACTTACTCTACCTACTAGTTAACATACATTATAACTACTACTGTTAATTCTTTGCTTATCAAAGTAATCCCTCATACATATCACATTCCTACTAAGTTATGTAGAGTATAATGATAATTTGATAGATCACAATAAGAAAACATTATACAGAGGTCTTACTTCAACATTCAACCTTACTAAAAGTTGTCCATTGGATGGCACTGTGGTCCCATTACTATGTAACAATTAAACCTAGGTATCAGAGTTGGACCAGTTTGATAGGCATTGCTTTGTGAACAATAATATATAGATTAAAAGATGGTTATATACTTAGGAAACATTGAATCAAACTTCTGGCTTTAAGAAATTCAACTAGGCTTAACTGAATTTACGACAGGTCTGGACTATCTTTCTGGAGTCACACCTGGGTGAAAGCAACAGGGGACGATGTGCTTTGGAATGTGGGTGTGTGTATGTATGAGATTAAAAGGTGAAAAGAGAACATATAATGTAGGTGGAGTTGTCCAAACTCATCAAATAAATTGATGAGGTTTCACTATGATAAACAGTTTCTCTGCATTTGTCCAAAGGAGAGGGTCCTTTAATCCGGTATTTTCTGAAACTTGGGTTGATAAAGAATGTAGCAGTTCTTTAATGTCATAAATTTCACTTGGGGTTGTCCCACACAGTTTGGGGAGAGGAGATGGTTCTGTGAGGAGTCAAAACTGAGACCTTAATGTAAAGAAGGGTTCTCAGTTTACCTGAGAGCATTTCCAGACGAAGTTGAATATACATCCATGCCTTTTGAGGTTAGGGTTTATTGTTGATTGAGCCCAGACCTTCTTTGGGCTTCTTTTGGGAGATTGCAGGGTAACAAAGATCAACTGGTTCTCCTACAGGCATGGGGGGTCACTGAATGGTTTGATGAGTATGAAAATTATGTGAATCATATGCTATGGCCTTCGCAGTCACCAGACCTCAACCCAATTGAACACCTATGGGAGATTTTGGACTGAGGTGTGAGACAGTGCTCTCCACTACCATCATCAAAACATTAGGGAATATCTTTTTGAAGAATGGTGTTCATCCCTCTAGAAGAGTCCCAGAGACTTGTAGAATCAATGCCAAGGCTGAGGAACAGCATCCCTCAAAAAGATATTCCCCAAACCATGCCAGCAAAATCCCCTCATAGCATAACAGAGCCACCAGATCCCCTCACTGTTGGGGTCAAACATTCAGACCTGTACCAGTTTTTCATTGAATTTGTCACTTGTCTGTATTTTACATGATAAATCAATTAGAGAAAAGTGCAAATGTAGGGTTGCAAATCAAAACAAAACTATTCCAGCACAATTCTAAACGCACACATTCCATCTCTGGAAAGATGTTAGTCAGCATCTTTTCTACTCAAAAAAAAGAGAATTTGATATAGGAGGATGTACGCCATTTATAGATTTTGTTTTGGATTGATTTTTTCTTAGTGTGTACGTTTCTGTTATTGTATATGTTAAGTTTTATGCACACACTGAAAACCAATTTCCCTCACACAGTGTTCCAACTGAAACATTTATATATTGAGTGATACTAACATAAAAGCTCTTTGTTGTTTTTAAACTCGCCTAAGTTCAACCTTGAATTTCTCATACTCAAACCCTGCGCTGAAAACCAGTGGGCATGCAGACTAAAAACTCCATTATCACAATTTTACATGGGCCTTGGAGTAGAAGGTGTTTGGGGGTATAGTTGTCTCACTTTTGACTGATTGGGGCCACAATGTGAGTCTTTAAAAAAACTGGCCTAGATTGACTACACATGCCAGACTGCCTGTGATGATAATAGTCTTGGAGCTGGAGTCTCTAATAGAAACAGTGTATATACAGCTCTGTTCTAAGCTGAAGACAAGATCATGATGATGATGATGATGATTATGATTATTTTTATTATTACATTATTGTCTTTGTGTCTCCCTGTTTTGCCATTCAGCTTCCAGATTTGTGAATTTCTTTACGAGAAGAAACATCTGTTTGACAAGATCATTGACTGCTACCTGAGAGACCCCCTCAGAAAGGTAACATACAGACTCAACAAGATACAGCTTGAATTTCAGATTTATCAAACTGTACATGTATTTGTTTGAACTGTTTGAACTTGTTTGACCTGGTTCAGATCCAGTTTTGGGTTGTAGTTAGGTATTTAGTTGTTATGGTTAAAGTTAAAATAGGGGGCTAGGGAATGCATAATATAAGTGAGAGTCCTCATAAGTATAGATGTACAAGTGTGTATGTGTGTGTGTTTGTCAGTGGGAGATCTTCAGCTACATCCACAATCTGCTGTCTATGCCCAGCTACAGCCCTGAGGAGAAACAAACGGTCAAGGACAAAGCACTGCAGCACATACAGGTCAGTACATACACAAACATACATATTGTATGAACATGGTCATTTATCAGTTGCTGATGGTGGTTATTTGGTTACATGGTTATTTATCTGGTGCTCATCCAGGCCAGGTCCTTCTCCCCGGCCATGTCTTTCAGCCTGGGAAATATGTAGTTAATGGAATATGTAGTCAAGCATGTTCAGGTCTGTCTCTGGGTCTCCTCCAGTTGGATGTGCTACAGGCATCGAGGCAGTATCCCAATCAGATGTCTGAACCTAGATACTACTAGGAGTAAATTAGATATGTTTTTTCAAACATTTGTGTTAAGCAACCCTATAACATCAACATCTTTTTAAGATGAAAACCTAAACACCCAGCAGACAGGGAGACACACCCATACCCCTGTTATATTAGTAACGGTCATTAAATCTGCAGTGTGGAACTTTTACATATAAATCTGTTACATTCTAGCCCTTGCCAAATGAGTTCACACAATGCTGATTTAGTCTATCACCTGTATTTCACAGTATATAGGAGATTTTTTTTTTGGTGTCGGGTTTGACATTCTCGTGCTAGCCACATGAATGCATACTGGGCATGCTCTATGTGCAGGATATGCGCACTAACGACTTCCGCTAGCCGAGCTGGCTAACTTCCAGTTAGCTCTCTGCTAACTTGAATGGGGATAAAACAATTTAATCGTGTGGCTCTTCTAGATGTTCCAAATGTTATTGGATCGAATGGGTCAAATTCTGAATTTTGGGGGGATTGTGAGACGGTCAAAACAATTTATCCACCGTTTTACAACCACAACAGTAGTGACGGAGTAGGCTACGGCGGAGCCTATGACATAAGCACATGTCGACAGTGTTTTTGTAATAACTCTTACTGCCAGAAGGGGGAGACAAAAGTCCTGCACTCCAGCTTTAAGCACTAGTGCTTTCTTGAAAGTAAGCCTTTGGTTTTAGTATTTCAATCACATAGCTGTGTAGCATAACACAGCCTCACAGTCATGAGCTGGCTGAAACAAAAGGTGGCAGGGCTGATAGTCACAAACTAAATGAACAAACTCAGTCTGTTTAATGAACTTATTTGTTCTTTCAGTGCAGTGCTTTATTTTTCATATTTGCATCAACAATTTTTATAAATGCAAGGCAAAGATGAACGAAGACATCTCTGGCTAACAATATGACAAGTGATTCTGTTCAGGGCCAAATTTAGGCATAGGCCAACTAGGTGGTTGCCCAGGGCGCCACCAACAGGAGAGACACTGAACTTCAGACACCCAATCTACTGTTAAGTCTGTCACACAGATATCCAGTGTGCTCCTTACATAAAACAACAGTCATTGAGGAAACTGCAGTAAACATCTGATACTGAGAGGAGACTACAGGCAGACTGTAGAAGAACACTCTGCTGCTCATTAACCTGCTGGCTGCAACTTATTTAGCGACCAAGCAATTCATTTGCTCACACTGCTGTGTAAGATCTATGAGTAACCAGGTTACTCCTGTTCCATTGCAAACATTATTATATGTCCCACAGCAGGATAATTCATAACTGGGATATGGATAATAGGCTGCTATGTATGTTGTCCAGTACATGCCTTTTTGTGTGCAGGTGTATCCTCAGCTAGAGTCAAGTAGTAGTCATGGGGTTCAACAAAACTTTAGGTTATTTACATAACCCCATTTCTCTGAGTAATATGAATGAGATGTTTCATTATGGTATGCACGCTTCGCTGCAGCCCTCAGAAGCATTAATCTTATTACATCGGTCCTGATTGGCTGGTGAAGGCCCAGGAAGCTGCCAAGCCACAAGTAGTGGCAACTGGGAGTTGGAGGTGTGGGGGTCCTCTGGAAGAACACATAAAAGCCAAACAAGTGGAGCTGGAGAATGGGGAATGTCCAGCTGCATCACTAGTGGAGAGAGGGGCTGTCAAGCCGCTCTCTTCTTCTTCCTAGCCTGGAGACTGGCAGCTTTGAGCGGGTTGTGCCGGCAGAGCTGCAGCCGGAGCCAGGGCTTTTCAGGACCAGCTGGTCCCAGCCTCCTGTCTGAGCAAGGGAGACGGGGCAGGCTGGGGTTTCAGCCGTTTTGGGATCTTAAACTGTGGAATCTGAGAAGCAGCCTGTGCAAAAGTTCAATGCTGCACAGGTGGAGCCTTCCAAGGGAGGCAAAGTACAAAAAAATCAGAAACAAATATTTTTTGGTGAAAACGACTCATGCAGGGACATGAGGGTTTAATGAACACTCACACTCAATATTTTCGGTAGTTTTTTCATTATTTGACTATACACACATCATTTAGCCATTTCCAGTTAGGCCCTATATATTTTCCAAGTCAAATCAATCAAATTTTATCCTGAGTAAGAATATCCACTCACACTAATCCAAATTCATTTTCAGATTCAGAGAAATGCTCCCCAGGAATACAGTTGCCAAGTAGATCAGATGAATGGTTCTTGAGATAGTACATACATACATACTAGTGGAGGCTGGTCCAAAGAGGCAGAGGAGGTTGATCCTCTATTTTTTGAGAGGCAAAAGGGAGATCAAAATATGAAAAAGAATAGTTGGTTGAAATAAACCATTACCAAATCTCAGTTTTTATAAAGTATTTTTTCTCTCTTTGGAAAAAATCCATTGCTGAAATTCTGTTTAAAATGCTTCAACAGCATCACCTGCAGGGCGGGAGGAGAAAGAGCAGTGTGTGTAAAGTGGTGGTGGTGGGGGGGAGGGGGCGCAATTGGTGGAGGTGGAGTGGGGGGCAGAGGAGGATGGGTGCCTGTTGTCCTCCGCAGGGCGGGATCTCTTACATTGGACTCAGTGTATTTCATTTTTTTTCATGCTAATCTGTGATTGGCCATTGCACATAAAATGACGCTTCAAGGGAGGACGTCCTCCCTTACCAATTAACAACCAGAATGCAATATTGACATTGAGTTGGTCCCATGATAGTTTCCAGATTTCATCTTCAATTCTCTCCACTGTAAGGCAGAGTAGCAGCAGTAGATAGCTCCTTGCTATAGCTCCTTCCGTGATACGATCCGAACCGAGTTTTGTGTTCATGTTAACACTCCTAGTGTTAACATGTCAGCTTTGTAGACTATATTTTATATATCGTCCATATAGATAAGAGTGTGTAAGTCATGTATTTAATACATGCATTAATACTTTCTGATGTGAACCTACACTTTTAGATCTGTGAATGTTTTTAATGTTCAATCTTTCTTGTATTCAGCACTGATCTGAACCTGTATCACATTATAAGCTTTGTGCTACTTTATATATTTCTGTATACTAAGAAAATACATAGGAAACACGTGTAAATCATGTGATATCTTGTCTGTTTTTGATGAAAACATAAATTTGTTGTCACAATAGAACAATACTATAAATTTGAATTTCACTTTGTTGGTAAAATGACACATTTGAACCACACTTGATTTTCCTCCTGTCCTCCCCAATTTTTTGAGTCACCAGCCGCCACTGATACATACAGACAGACTGACAGAGTCATTGCTTTATAGTTAGATGAAGCAGCATCCGTGAATGATGTGAGCAGAGTGTCATGTTGCACCTGTTTTTAGTGACTTTCTGCAGGTTAACCACATTTCGAAGGTGCTGCTGTTAGTTGAAAACTTAAGTACTTTGTTGATGCAGAAGTAAGAGTCTAGTTAATAGGACACCAGGCCTATACAAAATATTGAAGGAAACAATAAATATTTTCTTAATGTAGAGGTAATGCATTGTAAAACATATCTTAATTGCTTTACTAATTTTAATGCAGGGTGTACTGCAACTTATAAAACATTCAGAATTAAAATAAATATTGGATCATAACACGTGGTAAGTAAAGTCAGATAATGATAGTACCTCCACTTCAATACAGAAATGACTGACTGTCTGGGATGTTGAGGAGTCAAAGACACTGCTGCACAGATCATCAGTTATGTGGATAATGTTCATGAATGATTAAGCAATATTAATAATCAGGTTGTGTTATACTATTCTGTTGTAAAGCAATGGAAAAATATCCTTTCCATGATTAAAATCAGGACAATCCAGAACAGGCAGTGTGCATGTAAAGGTACTAACTGACAGAACAAGTTGAGTGATGTTGAGTAAAGTTACATTTAAAATACTGAAATATTATAAATTTATCAAGATGTATAAAATCAATTCCCTCAGGGGTGCTAGTGGATGTCTTGCCTATGGCATGAAAATGCCCAGAAACGGCACTGATTGTGTTTGCATTAACATATGCTTCCTCCAACATATGTTCACAGGAGCTGATGACCCTTGACCCCAGCAAGTCAGCTGATCTGGTAATGGTTCACTTCGCTGAAGAGGTGCAGCAAATTATCTCGAAGCTTCAGGTGAGGTCAAAATAAATATTGACATTATTATATTTCTTATTTATTTGGTACCTGCACAGAGCACCAGTTACCAACTTTTACAGACATACTCAATAACAACCTTCTGCACTAAAATACATTTTTACTTTTATGTGAACTAATTACATATAATTGTCACAGAGGTCTTTATAATGTAACACAAAGGAAAAGGAAGTTTTTCAATGCAAAAAGTGTGACATTTAATTTGTTAGATACTGTCTGAGGAAAAACCAAGATTTAAAAGTGTTAATACCCCAGTAGTTGTTATCCAAGCCTTCTCTTGTGTTCTGTGCGCCTCTCTGTGCCTGCATTGTGTGCACAAACTAAGCTGATTGAATATACACTTTTTGCATTGAATGGCTTCCTCCATGTGTTCCTGCTGACCTGTTTGGGAACTTTTTCACTGTTTTTTTTTTTTGAGTTCTTTAAACAATCACAATTGCTTTCCACCAAGATGAAACGTTGTATGGTATTTTTTTCAGAGAACTCTTTGCACACCCATCATAGTAGGGTGTGCAATAGTCACTGTAGGGCCTCACCAGGCCAGACTACATGTTACCCTCATTCTAGGGAACAAGGGACTCAACTTCCAGTGTTTCCTGTGGAACAAGAGGATTGCCGTGGGGGCAATGTGAGCGGGGTGGGGGGGGTACAAAAACATGTACACAAAAGGCAACCATTTACTGCATACTGGCTTTAGAAACAACAATTACCTGTAAACCATTAGGGATGTTCTTAATTATTTTATTATTATTTATTTAATTTTGACCGGTTAATATTCTCAGTTAAACAGTTAAAACTGGACTTTTGTCTCCCCCCTCTGGCAGTGGTAAAAGTAGTAAAAGTGGGCGCTTGTCTGTGATTGTCTGACACAGGCATGCAGCTCACTCTTACGTGCACGCCGAACAACAGACACACAGAGAGGGCCGGTAAGAAGGGGTATGTTTTGACAGTCCACTGGGCCAAAGACATGGGATTTGTCCCAGTATGCCCGATGGCCAGTACACCACTGGCCGTAACCTACAGTTGTCGCTGTAAAACGGTGGATAAATTGTTTTGAGTGTCACACAAACTTCGAGGTTGAGGTCTGAAAATTGTGACTACAAGTTTCCATTTTGTTAACCTGTTGGCTTGTTCTTGATCATGAATAAGCCAGGAGCGGAGGAGGAGGTTTTCGTTGCAATGCTCTCGCTGATGGATGATTCAATGTGTGTTTTTGTTTGTTAATCTGTTCATACATTAGCAAGTCTGGCTACTATTTGCTATTATTTTAATAAGTTATAAAATATTTTCCTACAAGTGAGATCTAGGCTATTATGCCGCTTATACAGTGCACTCAGCACCGGAGGATTCAGTGTGTGTTTTTGCTTTGTTAATCTGTTTCTGTTCATTTGGAAGTCTGGCTACTATTTACTATTTACTTAAACATTTATTTCAGTTAAATATTTTTCGTGTAGGCCTATTGGTCTATTTTATTTCATCTGTTTCACTCCATTGAAGATGACAACGTGTAAATCCTCATGTTCTGTTGTTGTTTATGCTGCTATTTTCACATGTAAAAATGAAGTCTTTTTGATGAAAAAAAATCAAAATGAGCATCTTGATAAACGATTAATCAAACCAATAACAGCAGTCAATGTCAGACAACCTTAAAATACTTTAGCAGTTACCTAGTGTTTCTGTGGTGGTGACAAAATGTTAAAAATATATATATTAGCAGTTTGAATTAAACTGAAACTCTCCGGGGAAAATATTACGCCAAACTCACTTTAAGAAATATGACAAATTAACAATTCCTTGTGTGTCCACAAGAACACTTAACTCTGGAAACACAAGATAAAAGGCGTCATATGTCGACAGTCTTCTTGTCAATTCAGTATCAATATAATCCATAGAGTTAAACTATAATTTGCATATAAACCTTACATTTTGGATTATTTTTGCATCAACTCGCTCCCACTCCCACCCTGTTGGTTAGCTGCACTGTTTTAGTGGGAGAAGACAGTGGTAATGAGAGGAGAACCATTTCAAAAATTAGGATTTCTCACTAAAATATTTGCTGGTGAATTAACACTGTTAACACTATAAATTCACCACTGTTAATTAACCAATGTAATTAACACTGTTAATTCACTGTCTATCGTGTGTGTGACGGTATTTGCGGAGTTTTTTCAGCCCTTGCCATAGTAACTACCCAGTTTGCTGTTTCATGTTTGGTGCTGGGGAGAGCCAAAAACTTCCTATAATATTGAACATGTTTGATTTTTAACGGAGCATCAAGACAAGAAAAAAACTGATTCACACAGCTGGCACTGAGTTTTATGACCACCTTAAAGATGATTGATTTTTTTTTTTTTTTTTGCTGTGGCAGCAAAGATTTTGGCGTGGTGGCCAGCGGTAACTCCCATGATGCCTCACAAGTGTGAAACTCCGCCCATGGACCGAATGTCCTGCTAACAATTAGTCGCTGTGACCTTTGGCCTATGACATCACCTTATCAATATATGAGGTGATCACACATTCCATTTTTCTCTGTGGTGCTCCTGCAAAGCTGATAGAGATACCCTTCTGATCAGACAAGAACAAAGGAACAAAGAGGAACTGCATTTATATAGCACTTTTCTAGTCCTCTGGACACTCAAAGTGCTTTACACTACATTCCACATTCAACCATTCACACACACATTCACACGCTGATGGCAGAGGCTGCCATGCAAGGTGCCTGCTCATCATTAGCAGTTTCAAATCATTCACACTCACGAACCAATGGCACAGCATTTGGGAGCAATTAGCATTATCTTGCCCAAGGACACTTTGACACTTCAACATGTGGACTGGAGGAGTTGTTGATCAAATCGCCAATCTTCCAATTAGTGGACGACCTGCTCTACCTCATGAGCCACAGCTGCCCCCAGTAATCACTTATTAATTATTTCTGATAACCAAAAATAATCTGAATAACCCTGTGATACCTGCATTATTTCTGGTGCCTTGTGTTGGGCTACGGTTATTATTGACTTCTCCTGATATTTTTGCAATAAGTCTTGAATATTTTAATCTGAGCAGTTTAAAGGTTTCAGCAGTATTCAGATGGACCTCAGCACTCATTCAAAGTCACTTCCTCTGACAGCTCAGATGGGGTCAGACTTCCACAGTTATGCCATTCAAAAGAGGATCAACCCACCGGTCTGCGTATGCTTGACTCCTTTTGCAAAGGTTGTAGAGCACTTTGACCCAGGGAGTCGCGACTCTAATGTCAGTAACTATATATATATATATATATATATATATATATATATATATATATATATATATATATATACTATATATACTATATATACTATATATATATATATCCTTTCTGTTGTTGTTGCACTGCTGTGGGCTGGGAGGAACAGCATTTTGTTTTTTTGTGTATGCAAATACACAAGAAAAATTGTTACAAGGATGGTTGAACAAATCCTTAGAGCTGCTACTACCGCTGTTGTGCACACAGCTACATCTGGCATATAGCCTTGGTAGTGCAATCCCCATCCATGTAAATCCACAGAAACTACAGTTAGAATGAGATGGTGACCGATGGCTTGTCAATACCCTTGTCACAAAGGTTCTAATGTCATACGACCGTCATGATACACTCACTAGAATAACGATCCCAAACTGTGTTCTTTTAAGTCCCACAAAAAGCTTATGTACAAACACAGTCGTGGCCAAAATTATTGGTACCCTTACATTTTATTAAAATAATGCACCATTCGCCCTGAACAGTGTTTAAATTAAAATATATTTTATTATCATTGCATGAAAAGTTTGGTTTGCAGTGTGCATCACTGAAAACAGAAGGAAAACTAAATGGTGTCTGAAGACATCAGAAAAAAGGTAATAGGCATGGTCAATGTAAAGAAATTAGAGCTTTTTGGTAAATCACACCAACCTTATGTTTACAGAAGAAAAAATGAAGCCTTCAAAGAAAACAACACCATGCCTACCATGAAACATAGAGTAGGCCACTGATGTTTTGGGGTTGCATTGCTGCCTCAGGCACTGGGCGCCTTGAATTTGTGCAGGGCACAATGAAATCAGGAGAGTATCAAGGAATTTTGGAGTGAAACATACAGCCCAGTGTCCATGGGTCTTCCACCAGGATAATGACCCCAAACATATATCAAAAAGCACTGAAGAGCGGATGAGAAGAAAACATTGGACGATTCTGAAGTGGCCTGCTATGAGTCCTGATCTGTATCCCATTGAACATCTGTGGAAAGAGCTGAAACTTGCAGTTGGGAGACAGCACCCATCAAACTTGAGAGAACTGGAGCACTTTGCTCAAGAAGAGTGGGCCGAACTACCAGTGGAGAAGTGGAGAAACCTTATTCAGAGTTACAGAAAGCGATTGACTGCAGTTATTGCCTCCAAAGGCTGTGCTACAAACATTAAGTTAGGGTATCAATATTTTTGGCCATGCCATTTTCATTTGTTTCATTGTATTAAATAATATGTTAAGTTGTAAATCAAAAGTAAAGTTTCAGTTATATTTGAGTCGCACCCTCAAATTCTAAAGAAGAATGGTGGGACATTTCTCAATTTCACTTAACTTTGGACTTAAAATACATT
This sequence comes from Thunnus albacares, assembly GCF_914725855.1. Classification (NCBI taxonomy): domain Eukaryota; kingdom Metazoa; phylum Chordata; class Actinopteri; order Scombriformes; family Scombridae; genus Thunnus; species Thunnus albacares. The sequence continues at coordinate 42,327 of NC_058119.1, read as the reverse complement.
TGAGTGGGCGTCTCTGTACTATGTGAATGGGTGTCTCTGCACTAAGTGTGTGTATGTGGTATTCCACCTCTTTCCCAATATCTCCAGATGTCTCCTGTTTTGGTTTGGTGGACTGACATGTTTGGCATCGGTACAGGTCATCGCGCCCTGGCACACATTCCAGGTTGCAATTTCCTGACCCTCATTCCCCTACAACAACTTATTTTACTTTACAGTGCTGTGTAATGGAGTCATGGCTTGGTGTTGCTACCCCCAAAACAATGGAAATGCCATAGTGTTAGCGGAGCAGAGCAATGAACCCATGCGCTCTGTGTGGCCAGATGACCATATAAAGAAATCTGTCATGAGCCAACATCAGCTCAGGCTGAAAGTAGAAAAAAACATTAGAAACAGAGTGTTCAGAGCAGTCTGAAGCCGGTGCTTTTTGCTCACAGGGATTATTTCTGCATACATTTACCTCATTATTTGACACGTCAACCACTTTTAACATGAACATCTGACACTGTAACATTATATATATGACTGAAAATAAGGAAAAAAATGATAGGTCCCCTTTAAGCTGTGTTGTTTTGGTCGATCTGACTGTTGATTCAGCTCTACTTTCGTAGTCGTTTCACCCAGTTAAACTTTGCATGCATTCCGCTCTCTCTCTCTCTCTCTCTCTCTCTCTCTCTCTCTGGCTGGTGTTTTCAATCCTCCCACTTGTTTTCGCCAGTTCTTTTGTGTGTATTCTCACTCCTATACATGTGACTTCACCCACCTCACATGGATGAGTCAGCCATATTGCTGTGTAGCTTCCCTTTGCCTTATGCCACAAACACACACACACACACACACATATGCACTGTATATAATCATACCATTAGCTTGGATTTCCAATTATATTGATGTTTCTTGTACTTGAATAGTATCAGCTGTAGTTACTATTATTGAAGTAGAATTAAATTGTTATAACAAGAAGTTGCATTGGTGGTTTTTGCCTGAATATTGTTGAAGTCAACCTCTGCCATACAAAGTACTCCAAATTGCCTTCATTGTGTTGTTATTTCATTGATACTACAAACTTGGCTAAAATAATGTTATGACTGAATTTGGGTGTAATGTGAATTCAATTCTATTTTTAATTATTAATTATTGATTATTTCTGATAACAAAAATTAATCTGAATAACCCTGTGACACCTACAGTCACCACCAGGTTAATGTTACACGCTTAATAATTCTCTGTCTGTCTCTAGGATGACCAGCTTCTTTTCAAGTTCCTCAGCTGCCTCCTGGAGTCACGGTACTGTTTGCTTTATGTTCTGATCATAACACTCTCTTCTCTTTGTCTGTCTCTCCTTCCTTTCCTTCTCACATCTCATCTGCTTTGTTATTCAGGGAAGGCCATCCTTCATGGACCATCCTACCTCTGGAACGTGACCTCCATGAGCTTCTGCTGGACTTACTGTGCCGCTTTGCCTCCCAGCAGCTCCTGAGCTTCCTCCGGACTTCCCAGCACTACAGACTGGAGGAGGCTATACAAGTATTCCCTACTATACTTTGGTTATGTGAATTGCACTAAACTAAGATGACCGACATGGTGAACATTACACCTGCTAAATATCAGCACGTTAACATTGTCATTATGAGCATGTTAGCATGCTGACATTAGCATTTAGCTGAAAACACTGCAAATGAAGTGCAGCCTCACAGAGCTGCTAGAATGGCTAGAGACTCTTAAGCCAGATTTATGGTTGATGCCTGGGAGTAACAAGAGACTTGCCAAATAAACCTACTGAGTTGGTTTTATCTATAATTCCGGTTCAGATTTCTCCTGTTGGTAGTACTACTTCAACACTGGACAGATTTATAGCCTTGTTTCATTAGACTATTGCATGCAGTTGCTATATACACGTGTCATTCACTGTAAGAGAGTGAAGGTTACACTTCATGTTGTCTTCTCTCTCAACAACCTCTACTGGCATTTGAAACCTGGAGGAGGAAACACAAGCAGCCCAAGCTGACCAATTACAGTTCTTGTTGTGTCAATGTGGTATCTCTGTAGCTGCCGTAGCTGTCTTGGAGTTTTGAGGAGCTGCATGTTAGCTACAGCCTACATATCGCCACTACTTGCGTAGGCACCATAACCACTCAACACAACCATAAATCAACTATTAACTCTTGTTATCACACAAATGGTCACTCCAAAGCAGCTACTTGCATTCTATACAGAGCCTTGCACGCACACATGAAGGAGACCTAACTCACTAAAGATTATTGAGTTGTTGTTTAATTGCCATATTCATGCTTTTAATTGGATACAATATGTAACTGAATATTTTTGATGAAATTCTCTGTGGTATATAATTGAAAAAATAAGTAAAAAAGCATAGTGCAGCCCATGACACTTCCCTCTCCCTGGTATTTTTCATTCCAATAGTCTCTGGACAGACTTTCACAAGACTATTTAGGCTGGTTGTATCCTTCACTGTTGGTGGGAGCAGCAGATGAAAGAAAAGGTCATAAGACTCAGTAACAGGTAGACTGTGACCAAGAATAATTTAATTGACTAAAAAAATTATTGCATTTTGGAAGAAAGTTGCTGGCCACGCTTGACAATCATTTATATTTATATTCCATGTTAGCAGGTTGTAAAGCACTGTTTACAAGTTCTAGTAAGAGTTTAAACTTTGCACAAAGAATGCAGTGCTCTACCAGTTTTACATTCAATAAGTCCAGGGAACCTTTAGGTGCTCTTGAAGAAGAGATCAGACCAAGGCATTTAGTTTCAATGCAGGAAACTTGCAGAAAGGAGTGATAATGCTGCGGCAGTTCTCCTGTGGATAGGATGCTCAGATGCACAGTCCCTAAAATATTAGACTGATACTTATATATCATAAACTCAGTAAAAAATTGCCTAATTCCTAATATTAACAATAGACACTCATATCAAAATTCATGTTAATATCAATAATAATTGTGATCCTGTTACATTTCAATTAATAGTAATTGTAAATGGACTGTATTTGAATAGCATCTTTCTAGTATTCCAACCACTCAAAGTGCTTTTTACACTACGAGTCACATTCACCCATTCACACACATTCATACGCTGGTAGCAGGGGCAGGGCTATCATGCAAGGTTCCAACCTGCCCATCAGAGGGAATCTAATCATTCACACAGATTCATACATTGATGGCACAGCCATTAGAAGCAATTTGGGGTTCAGTATCTTGCCCAAGGACACTTCGACATAGAGACTGGAGGAGCTGGCAATCGAACTGCTGATCCTCTGATTAGTGGACGACCCGCTCTTCCTCTCGAGCCACAGCCATAATAATAAATCAATCAATCAATCAATCAATTTTTATTTATATAGCGCCAAATCACAACAAAAGTCATCTCAAGGCACATAGAGCAGGTCAAGACCGTACTCTTTAATTTACAGAGACCCAACAATTCCCCCATGAGCAAGCACTTGGTGACAGCAGTAAGGAAGAACTCCCCTTTAACAGGTAGAAACCTCAAGCAGAACCCGGCTCTTGGTGGGTGGCCATCTGCTTTGACCGAGTGGGTTGAGAGAGAAAAAGAAAGAGGGAAAAGGGGCGGGGGGACAGAATAACAACAACGACAACAGTGAATTGATGTTACATGAATGCATACAGATGGAGAGGAGGAGGAGGAGAGAGGAGCTCAGTGCATCATGAGAAGTCCCCCAGCAGTCTAGGCCTATAGCAGCATAACTAAGGGCTGATCCAAGGCGAGCCTGGTAAGCCCTTACTATAAGCATTATCAAAAAGGAAAGTTTTAAGCCTACTCTTAAACATAGAGAGGGTGTCTGCACCCCGGACCGAATCTGGAAGATGGTTCCACAGGAGAGGAGCCTGATAGCTGAAGGCTCTGCCTCCCATTCTACTTTTAAAGACTGTAGGAACAACCAGCAAGCCTGCATTCTGAGAGTGCAGTGTTCTAGTGGGATAATACGGTACTATGAGCTCTTCAATATATGATGGTGCCTGACCATTAAGGGCTTTGTAAGTTAGGAGAAGGATTTTAAATTCTATTCTAGATTTTATAGGAAGCCAATGTAGCGAAGCTAAAATGGGAGAAATGTGATCTCTTTTTCTAGTTTTAGTCAGTACATGTGCAGCTGTATTCTGGACCAGCTGGAGAGTCTTTAGAGACTTGTTAGGGCAATAATCCAGCCCAGAGGTAACAAATGCTTGGACTAGTTTTTCTGCATCTTTTTGGGACAGGATGTGCCTGATTTTTGCGATATTATGTAAGTGAAAAAAGGCAGTCCTTGAGATTTGATTTATGTGGGAGTTAAAGGACATATCCTGATCAAAGATAACTCCCAGATTCCTTATGGTGGTGCTGGAGGACAGGGTAATGCCATCCAGAGTAGCTGTATCATTAGATAATGTGTTTCTAAGGTGTTTAGGGCCAAGCATAATAACTTCAGTTTTATCTGAGTTTAGTAGTAGGAAATTGCAATGCAGTCATTACTACTGAGAGCTATAGGAACACATGGATCAATAGAGTTATGACTCTTTGTCAGCCTGACCAACGTGCTGAAAAGGAACCTAGGGCTGTTTTTATTCTCTTCTATTAATGCTGAGTAATAGGCGGCTCTGGCATTACAGAGGGTCTTCCAATATGTTTTAAGACTATCTTGCCAGACTAAGCGATATTCTTCCACTTTGGTGGAACGCCAAATCCTTTCCAATTTTCACAATGTTTGCTTTAATTTGCATGTTTGGGAGTTATACCATGGAGCTAACCTCTTATGTTTTATTATCTTCCTTTTTAAGGGGCCGATGGAGTCGAGTGTTATTCGTAATGAGCCTGCAGCAGTATCAACAAGATTATCAATTTGGGAGGGACTAAAGTTAACATAAGAGTCCTCTGTAGTATTGAGACATGGCATTGAATTCAGTACTGATGGAATTGCCTCCTTAAATGTATCTACAACACTATCAGATAGACATCTAGTGAGGACATTTTTGTCTAATGGTGTGTAATCCAGTAATAGGAATTCAAATGACTCTATCATTGTTGTCACCCTAGTAATATGTGTGATAAAATTATTATTATTATTATTATTAATAATAATAATAATAATAGGAAACATAATTGTCCTATTAGAAATAATCAGTACAATCATATTGACTATAATAATCATCATCCTCATTTTCATTCTACTAATAATAATAATCTGTGTAATAATAATAATCTGCAGTATCTACAATACTGGGTACTAGAATATACTAAAAAAGCCCACAAAGATAGTCCTTCTCCTACCATGGGTTAATGTGGTAATGCCCAACACCCACTGAACTAGGTGCTCAGTCCATAGTATTGTATAATGAGTATTGTAAAGAAGAGTTTTAATTTTGGCTTAAAGTCTGATCTAATGTCAATGGGGAACCATTGAAGGGAAGCTTAAATAGGTGTAATATGATCAAATTTTCTTGTTTTAGTCAAAATTATAGCTGCAGCATTGTGAGCCATTAGAGAGCTTGTAGCACTAGCATGTGGTGTGCCTTACACTAAACAGAGGTTGGCCAAATTATACGCAGTCATGGGATTAATTGCCACTGCTATGAAAATGATATTCAGCTCTTTTTAGTTTAATGAAATATTAAGAGAGCAAAAAAAAGGCCGAGAACAGAACCCTAAGATACTATGAGTATACAGTGATCAGTGGTGCCAAAAGCTGCACTAAGATCCAGTATTCAGAGAGGTGGAATCTGAATCCATAGCAAGCAGAAGATCATTCACCATCTTATAAGTGCAGTTTCAGCAAGCAAATTGAAAATGTTCAAATAGATTGTTGTTTGGATATGCTGGTAAAACATTGCTGAGACACAATACTTTCTACTACTTTTGAAAAGAAAGAATTTTTTCTAATCCTTTTGATGCTCATGTTCTAAATACAGCATCTGCTCTTCCTGGAGTGAAACGCTAGAATTGTCCCATATGTTTTCCCCAAATTTGAGTGTACTGTCACAATAACCTAGGTTCTTTAGTAAACTCTTACTTTTCAAACAAGACATTTATTGTATTTTTAACAGTTGGATTAGTGGTTTGTTTCATCAACTTTGGCAACACATCTGAATATAAATACAAAGGTAGAGGCAAACATACGCACTCTGATTCCATTTCTTTCCACTGTGGAATATCCCTTGTTGCAAAATAAAACTTAATGGACCTAAGTTGCATTGCCTAATAATACCAGATTATATTTGGACATTTGGACAAACCGCATTTACAATATGGTAAGTCTAGTAGGGACAGCCAAATTCTAGCACAATTATTTTTCCATATGAACCCAATAAATAACTTTCTAAGTTTCTGAAAAAAGTCATCAGGTGGAGGCAGTGGAATATTCTGAAAAAAATACAGTATTTTAGGGAGTGTGTTCATTTTTATAATGTTAAATCTGCTAATCAAGGACAGAGGCAGGGACATCTGTCTATTAGTTGATTCCACTTTCCTCCATTGAAGGTTCATATTCCCAAATATGTCAACTGATATACCACTTTAAATTGGGAGGCTTCTACAGAGGACTTGGTGTTATTGATTGCATATCCTGAGATGTCACCAAACACTTTTATTAACTCTAGCAAAGCAGGGATAGTCCAATCACTAAAAGTAAACAATAAGGGGCATCCCTGATGGCATCCTATTTTGATGGCAATCGATTTTGATATATTTCTGTTTGTTAATATTTGCCATGAATTTAAATATAGTAACTGAACCTATTTTAAGAATGTATTCCCACATCCAAATCATTCCAAGATAAGGCCACTCCACCGTATCAAAAGCCTTGTCGGTGAGTAAGGATAGGAGGGCCTTATCTGAGGTGTCCTCCAGACTTTGAATGATACTGAAAACCCTCCTAACATTATGGAATCCTTGGCGTCCTAAGATAAACCCATTTTCATCCCTATGCACCACACTGGATAGTGATTCTTGCAGCTGTCTTACTAAAATTTTGCACAGGATTTTGAGGTCAGGATTTAATAGACTTATTGGTCTCAGGTTTTCACTCACATCTGTTGCTGGGCCTTCCTGGTTTTTTATACAGGTCTATTGGGAGCCCATCTGGTCCTACGAGATTTACCAGATTTCATGCCATCAATACTTTGAATATTCAATTTATCCAAGAATGTATTTTGGACCTGCAGGTCAGATTTAACTTGGGATTCATATAGATTCTCATTATATTTTCTAAATTCTTTGTTTATTTCAATAGGGTCTACTATTGTATCGCTATTATTGTTTATAATTGAAGTTATGTTTTTTTTGTTTCTAGTTGTTTCATCTGTCAAGCTTGAAGTTTGCCAGGTTTACCCCCTTGATTGTAAAATGACTGATTAAGCCTGAATATATCGGAGGCTGCCCTAGCTGCAGATAATTTATTATACTCTGCTCTTAAGAGCAATAGTTCTTTTTCTACTGCAGAGGTTCTATTCCTAAATACCTGTTCTTGAAGACTCTGTATTCTGGATTCTAATTGCTGTCTTTTCTGGGGTGATTCTCTAGATTTGAATGAGGTATAACTAATAAGGCCTAAACGCACTGGGAGCGATAACTGACTTCATCTGATGCGCCTCAATTGATGCTCCTATGGCGCACTGTAAGCGTCAGATTTGAAATTCCAAAACCACAGAACCAACACAAATTTGTCATTTTGTCCTTGTATTAACCGCTAGTTGGATGTAATGAATGAATGAAAAGGCGAAATGCAGAGGAGGAAAATGAAACTGAAACTAAGAGCATCTGTGTCCACAGTAAATCATTTGTTGACTGTTTGATGATTATTTTTCACTCACTGGTATTATTTGTGCGTTAAAATGTGACTGCCGTGAAATAAGCAGAATATAACATTTTATCTCTCTCATTCAGAGGTTTTGTTCTCACTACCGCTCGCTCTCCTTGCTCGACCACCGCCGCGCTCCTATTCACATATACCAGACAGCATGGTCGGTCCATGAATATACAGCCATAGTAGTAGTCCTTTACTTTGGAAACCAATCCTGCCAAGATTAAAAAGTCTGAAAAGTACTAGAGTGACATGAGTAATCTACATCATTAGGTTTCAAGTGCCTCCAGATGTCTATCAAATTTAACTCTTTAATAAAATAATAAATAGTTGTTCTACTTCCTTTATGTGTTTGATCAGCACCTGTAGATCTGTCCTTAAATGGGTCTAGTGAACAGTTGCAGTCCCTGCAATTATGTTCTCTCCTGGGAGGGATCCAAGTGTGAGAAATAGATCTGTAAAAAAAATTGGGCTCGTCTGTATTAGGACCATAAATGTTTACCAAATATAAGTTTACTGAGAGGAGAGATCCCTGTATGATCAAGTACCTACCAAATTTAGAGTCATAACTCCTCTGGCTTGTGACGTAAAAGATGCTGCATAGACGCTAACTCCTACTCCTAATTCTTATATTGTCATCTTTCTTGGTTCAGTCCTCTCGGCCTTCTCTGAGACTGTTATAAAATAAAAAGAAAAGAAAAAAATAAGAACAAACAACCCTTCCTACTCCATGCTACATTGTGTAGTAATAAATACACAGAGTAGAATATGATGCATAAGTGCAAACTTATTAAGTTAAATGTGTGTTCACACCTAATAGCCTCTTACTTGTGTCGCTCAAAGAAGGGAGTAGGGTGTGTTTCAGTCCGTCTTTTAGGCCCGGCTCAGTTTCTCAGCTCGGATGTTGACAGGGGGTCATCTTCACACTCTGACAGCGGGTTTCATGGCAGCTAATCCTTGGCAACGTTGCGGAGAAACCAGCAGAGTCGACTCACTTAAAGGCGAGTGGGGAATAGAAGTTATCCTTCACCTTCTTCTGCAGGGAAGGTGGAAGAACACTAGGTTGAGCATCATTCTTCTTCAGATCCAGTAACATGCTTGGTTGAACACAGAGAAATCTCCATTCATCCAGTGAAGTTGAGATTTTATGGCCTTGTCACAGTCACATATATGCGGGAGTTACTTCCTGACATTGGCCAGCAAGCAGCTGGGAAGTGCTTTTCAATGGGCAAGTGGAGTGTTTAGCCGAGTGTAATTAAACACAGAAAAGTAACTGACAGTGCAGTTTCATGAGCTTGAACCTGTATCAATGGATGACAATTTTTGCAGGGGTCTAATTTCCCTCTTTCGTACATTGGGGGGACATGTCCCCCGGTCCATCATGGCAGTTACATGCATGCTCTAAGAGGAGTTCATTAAAATACAACACCCGCAAATGGCAAAACCTACACAAAAATTGCAAATTGAATTCAAAATGTCTGACTACCTGTTGGACTTATGGTATGGTTCCAAGAGGCTTTTTATATGTCTGGACACAATACATGTACCTACCAAATTTTGTTCATCTAATCAAATCAAATTTAAAGGTGGGGGCTTCAAATTTGAAATTTTCTAGGGGGCACTATCAAGACATTTTGCCACACATATGCCCAAGACTCATAAAATATTACATTTTTCACCACTTATGATGCATATGCAGAGTTTTGTGAGTTGTCAAGCATGTTTAGCCCCTCAAAAATGCGATTCTTTTGGGCAAAAAATAAATAAATAATAATAACAATAACATTTCCTTCAAATACAATAGGTCCTTTGCACCATTTGGTGCTTGGGCCCTAATAATTCCTTGAAATACAATAGGGCCTTTTTTGAGACATGAAATCCAAAATGGCTAACTTCCTGTTGTGTGAAAAAATTAAAGAAAAAAAATTCTGAGCAGAATGATGAGCGTAATCCTCCCACTGAATTTCATGAACATCAAAGCAACTTTGTTCCAAAGTAGGGGCACTATGGAGCCCACTGGCCACACCCAAGCTCAATCACTATAAAAGATACAATGTTCCCCCACTTCTCATGAATGTGCAAAGTGTTGTGAGTTCTCAAGCAGCTTTAGCCCCCCAAAAATGTGATTCCTTGCAGAGAAGAAGAAGAAGAATTCCTTCAGATACAATAGGGCCTTTGCACCATTTGGTGCTTGGGCCTTAAATAATAATAAGAAGAAGAAGAACAACAACAACAACAGTCTCTACAAAAACAATAGGTTCCTTGCCAAGGAACCTATTGTTTTTGTAGAGACTGTTGTTGTTCTTATTATTATTATTATTTATAGGGACCTGGCACTGAAAGTGCAAGGAATCCTGGCACTGAAAGACTAAGAAGAAGAATGACAACAAAAACAATAGGGCTCCAGCAGCAAGCTTTGCTGCTTGGACCTCTAATTAACCCTGAATAGGGGGGTTCAAATAAAGTGTTACTCATGTGCTTCTCTCTGTCTTTTTCCCTCTTTTATCCTTTCTTTGTCCCTTAAGATAACGCAGAAGTACCACCACAATGAGGCTACAGCCTATCTGCTGGAGAAGAAGGGAGATGTTCATGGAGCTTTTACTGTCTTGTTGGAGGTAACTACATATCACTCAGGGATTTTTCAGTTAATTTCATTAATGAATGAATAATCCGTCATTTACAGATTTGACACATATATACAACGGCCTTAAAGTTGTAGTGACTGGCATATCATATGACATGTCATAGATATGCACACATATCGGTGTGCATATGGACATCATTTTCAGTAGTGACGTAGATGGAAATACTCAATTACAGTACCAATAGCAAGTATAAACTACTTAAATACAGTAAATATATGTACTTGCATTCCACTATTGCTTTTTTATGTAGCTCTTATTGTCACTAAAGTGCCTTTAAACTCTCTCTCGGAAGACATTGAAGGAAAAACTGAGCCTCCTCACTGCTGAGGCAAACAGAGGAGGTGAAGGAGGACATAGAAGACAAGATGAAGGGGAGGAGAAAGAGAATGAATCAACACTGACAAGAGTAGAGGATTCACTAAATGACATTATCGTCTTGTGTCACCAAAGCTCTCAAAACCTCGACCAACCACAAAGAGAGGTAGTTTCAGTGTGTATGTGTGTATGTGTGTGAAAGAGTGGGAGTGAGAGTCATCAAAATACCACACACACATACATTTGTTCCTGTACTTTTAGTACATATGTGTGGTACTCCCATATCACATTCATGTGTGTTTGTCTGTCATTTTTTATATTTTTTCATCAGCACATGTACAGCTACACATCTGCAACACCAAGTAAACTACATTTTAGAATACTGTGAAGCTAAGAAAAAGCCCTGTATTTCTAATTTAAGATATATGTTCATGGTTATATGTATCATTCTAAAAGACAGGCTCTGTCATCAGCCGGCAAGAGAGACACTCTGTGGTGGGTTTGTGTTTTATAACTGAACTAATAACAGGAAGCAAGCTTTTTATTTCTCTGACATTTTTATGGAGATAGATTTGTTTCATAATAAAAAATAATTATTTGTGTGAACAGATCGACAATCTGTGTGTAAATGTGTAATCTGTAAATATAAACACATTCCACAAATACAAAAAAGATTTGTAAACTCACAAAAATATTGCAAATATATGGAGTTCAATAGAGGCGGGGATCTACCACACCAGACAGGACCCCAGGTGCAGGCTGTGCAAAGATACTCCTGAGACAGTTCAGCACATAATAGCAGGGTGTAAGATGAAGGCAGGAACAGCGTACATGGAACGCCATAACCAAGTGGCTGGCATGTACAGGCACATCTGCACTGAGTATGGGTTGGAGGTCCCAAGGTCACAATGGAAGACACCTATCAAGGTGGTTGAGAATGACCAAGCCAACATCCTGTGGGACTTCCATATCCAGACTGACAAGCTGGTGATGGCTAACCAACTGGACATCATGTTGATCGACAAACAACAGAAGAAGGCAGTCGTGATAGACGTAGCAATCCCAAGCGACAGCAACATCAAGAGAAAGGGACACGAGAAGATTGAAAAATACCAAGGGCTGAAAGAGGAGCTAGAAAGAATGTGGGGGGTAAAGGCAACAGTGGTGCCAGTGGTAATTGGAGCACTGGGGGCTGTGACCCACAAACTGGGAGAGTGGCTCCAGCAGATTCCGGACATCTGAGGTCTCTGTCCAGAAGAGCACAGTCCTAGGAACAGCTAAGATACTGCACAGAACCCTCAAACTCCCAGGCCTCTGGTAGAGGACCCGAGCTTGAGGAAGACACACCACCACACCCCCCATGGGAGGGCGGTGAGAGGGAGATTTTATATATATATATATATATACATATATATATAGCAGTAGCTTATGTTAGCATAGCGTAATCTACATATTAACAGTGAACAATAAAACTACAATGCGACATTTCTAAACCAAAACAACTATCAACACCAACAGCCATTCTATCAAAGACCTTCACCAGGATGCTGCCACTTCCGTCATATCTTACAACAGTTAACGTAGCCTCACTGAAACAATGTAATCAAACTAAACACAGTGCTTTTCAGCAAAGACATTACAACGACATTAGTAGGAGTACACTACTAATAGGATGTGAAGTGCCTTGTGACTTTTACCAACCTGAAAGAATAAATGAAAAATATAAAGGATGAGGTGGCTGATAACTGCTAACTGAAGAAGCAGCCAAGCCACCGCTTTAGAGAGCTGAACAATGCCCACAAGCATCCTTGTGCCTTTCATACTCAAACAGAAATGTATACGAAAGTGTGAGCCAGATAATATACATAGAACAAACAAACACACATGAACGATCACTGTATGACACTAACATGAACCAATGAATGCACATTACTAGACGCTGATTATTAAAAACAAACAAACAAACAAAAAACAGCTCATAGAAAGACTCTTTGAAATGCGGAAATGACGTCGCCAACAGGTGTGTGGATTTTCATTCAGACCAGCAGAAAATTTGTTTCAACACTCCATGTGTATGAAAAGCAAATCCACACGCGTAGAAATGAGATCCACAAATGTTTTTTCGATTCACAAATAAAAACAGAGTTCACAAATTAATTTAATGTATTCGCAGATATAGAATTTGTTTTATATTTGCAATATTTTTGTGAGTTTACAAATCTTTTTTTTGTGTTTATGGAAGGTGTTTATATTTACAGATTACACATTTACACACAGATTATCAATCTGTTCACACAAATCATTATGAAAAAATCTATCTCCATACATTTTCATGTTACAAATGATGAACAGCATTAAAAAAGGTATTGTGGAGTGGGTGCTCTGCAAGTGTACTTGATTTGACTGTAACTGCAGTAACTGGGCTCCTAAATTTGCACCCAAAATGTTAAAGCACCCCAAATAACAATCACTCTGACAAAACATCCAATACAGAGTGAAAACCGAGATATCTGCGGAGTGCAACAGATGAAAGAGCAGGGGCAGTTAACACATAGGTAATTGGAACAGTTATAATTAGAATTAAAATAAGTTCTCTTGCAAATCAAACATCCCAAGATATGAGTGGAATGTATTATTCTTGCAACTGCATTTGTAACTGTTTTTTCCCAAATGTTTCTTAACCATGTCATGCAATATACTACCTCCGTACACTTTACCAGCAAATATTACTGGGACCACTACAGAAAATTGCAGATGAACATTTAATATGCAGGAATTCACATTATAGACACTACCACTGACTATCCCTGTAACAAATTGGCCACAATTTCACATACTGACCTTACACAGTCCAGCCATAAACTAGGTTTTGACCTAGTCTTGTTTTGCTTTTTTCTATTTGTCTCCATCTCACTTATTACAAACACAAAAAAAATGTTCTGCTGTGTTGAGACAAAATCAGTAACAAAAGAAATGGAGCATGAAAATGTTATTTTAAGTCATCACATAAATCCATGCCTTAATACTACATTCACAAATGAATCTCAGCCTCAGAAATAGGCTTTGAGCAGGTCCAGCAAAAATAGACCGGTGACCTGAAGATAGCGCACTGTGACAATCATGGTGGCTATAATGGCAGTGGACTTTCTCTGGTCTACAGAAGCTTGCTGTGATATACAGTATTTCTTTTTAAATTACGTCGAGCAGCACAAGTTCTTTAGGTTTCCTATTTTGAAGAAAAGAGGTCCATCGGTATCTGAGGAATTAAAATCCTCACCTCAGTGAAGAACCTCCTTTTGTGCACCAAAACACAACACTGAAATTCATGTCTGTGCTTAATGGTAGCTTATGGTACAGTGAAAAGTATTTTATTTAAGCATTTAAATGATTAGAGAGGCTGCACAGTAATGCCACTGCAGCAGTTATCGTGAGACATTTAAGCATAGACTGTAAAAAAAAAAAAAATGGATATAGCCACTGTGACATCACCCATTGGTTTGTGGACACCTGTTTTGAAGCCATAAGTTTGCTTTTTGACCGTCGCCATCTTGGATTTTTGGAGCAAGAAGTGATATTTGATATTTGGATGAAAGGGTGGAGCTGACCCTAACACTAGCTGCCAGCTTCTGGCTTGGTTTGCACAGTGCATTTACAGTCTATGATTAACTGTGATAATGCCAATGCTAATGCTAATTTTCCCCAGCAAAAAACAGGCTTAAAACCATTAAAACATATCGTACATACTGGAAAAAACTGAACATCCGATTCCTTAGTTGGTCTTTTAGTATAACCAAACGACTTTTTTAGACAACTGAAATGTTACAATTAACCTTCATGAATGAAAACACACTGAAATAGCTATGGCTACGCCTATACTCTGTGAATCTAGGGTTACGCCATGGTTACCTAACCATTGTTGTCCCCAAGGTAGCAAGTGGCCACACCCTTAATTATGAATAACTTTAAGCCTGAATAAGTTTTAAATGGGTAAGTTGTATAAAAATTTACCCCCTTTGTACAGTTGTCATGAACAGGTAAATTAGCTTTAGAGACCAAAACTGTTGGTTTTGGTTTTGTTTATTTCTGCTGTAAAGTTGGGCATTTTAACATGGGGGTCTATGGCGATTGACTAGCTTTTGGAGCCAGTCTCAAGTGGCAACAGTGAAATAAATCAGAATCAGTTCAACTTGAAATAAAAATGCCCTGCCAGCTCTGATTGAGCGTAGGATTCATCCTGAGAAGGGTTACCTTATTGCAATCTGTGCATAACAGCCGTGCTGTCAGAGGTGTCTAAAGAAAACACATTAATTGCCTTGAGATCCTGACCACTTCTGTTGGCTGTCAGAGGTTTAAATAATTAATGAATAATTAATTTACCCCACATATGTAAATGCACACAACACCTCTCTTAATTTGGAGACGCCTTATTGTCTCTTGTTGCATTTTTAATAATCAAATTTTTATGTTCACGTATCAGTGTTTTTAATGTTTAATGTAACAGTTGTCTATTTATCGCAGTGCATACAAGCTGTTGACGTCTTTGTGACAGATTTGATATAGAATCAAACATCTTGTTGAATAAACTGAGGAATAAATACCTCCTGTAGAAAGAGACCACCACTTTCCGATCACGCACATGCATATGTATCTATGTTAATGAAAAAAGAAAAAGAGACAGATGAACATACGTGTGTGCAGTAGGGCTGTTTCAAGTAGCACTGCCATACAAACAAATGGCATTTTGATTACTCCTCTCAACCCCCCATCACAAGCATGTGCATGTGCTAAGCACTTGCACACGTAAGTGTATTGATGAAAAAAGGATAGAGGCAGACTAACATACGTGCATGCGTGGGGTACAGTTGTTTCAAAATAGCACTACATCTCTTTCTCTCTCTCTCTCTCATTGTTTTGTTTTTTTTTCTCACAGGTTCTATGGTTTCCACTACTAGAGACCATGATGGCTCCTCAAAAACAAGTGAAGGGGCTCAATGCCAAACACACCTCTGAGGGTACACGAACAGACACACACACTTGTTTGTATATTACTACACATGTCAGCAGGATGTTCCAATCATGTTTTAGAGCTGATCTGGAGTCATTCACTGTTGGACACATATTGTGTTAGAAATACCTCCCCCTCTTCTCAGTCACAACTCTGTTAACACTCTTCATTGACTTTTCATGGTCCAATTATTTAAACAAATATAGGCTAAAACTAAATGGGGCTGGGGGGGTAACCCCAGGTAACTGACTGACTCAGTGGCAAAATTGTATAAGGAACATTAATGTAAAAGACACCTTAATCACAGATGTCTGAAAAGGGTTTAAGCAATGAAAGCAATTAGTAAGCTAAACTTAACTGATTCCTCCAGTCCACACCGAAGTGTCCTTGGACAAGATACTGAACCCCAAATTGGCTGCACCATAGGTGTGTGAATGTGTGTGTGAATGGGTGGATGTGGCTTATAATGTAAAAGCGCTTTGAGTGGTCAGAAGACTAGAAAGGCCTTATACAAGTGCAGTCCATTTATCATTTAATTATTGTACATACTTCCAAAATTTCAGGTGTAAACACTTTCACAGGATAAAATGTCTTAAAATGTAAACTCTTGCATGTGAAATATTTTATGCATGTTGCAGTGTTCGTTTAAGCACCTAAAGGAGTTGAGGTGTAAATTGAAGTGTAAAAGCTAAAATCAGTTGAAAACAGTGGGAAGTGCGATGTGTAAAGTGTAATGTAAATGGCTGCATTTATAAAGCGCTTTACAATTTGCTTCATTCACCCATTCACACACACACCGATAGCGGCAGGCTACCATGCAAGGTGCTGTCACAACCATCTCTCTATTTAAAGCAAGGAATTTCTATCTGTATGTATGTATGTATCTCAGGAACCTTTCATCCGATCTACTTCATACCTGGTGGATGGATTGCTGGGGAAGCGGGGACGTGCAAAGTCGATTGTGTGAAGTTGTTCGGATGAGTGGTTCTTGGGAAATATATAAAAATACTTCATAAATAACATTGATAACGCTGATTTGCTTCTTCTTCTGCCTGTGGGGTCAACAAGCGGAAATACAGACAGCGCCACTCTGCCATTGCAACCCACGCTGTGGTCAGAGGTGGGATTACAACCATAGTGTTAATGACTTGAAAACATTCAAGACTTAAGCTCTACTATTAAACTGTGTAATGTTACTATGAACAAAACTAGGCATGTACGTTCAAGACTTAGTGCTGTATGTCTCAGGCATGTTCAGAAATATATAAAAATACTAATTTGCTTATTCTTCTGCCTGTGGAGTCAAATAACAGAAATGCAGACATCCATAGTGTTAATGACTTGAAAACATTTAAGAGATTTAAGCTCTACTATTGAATTGTGTGACATTACTTTGAATGAAACTTGGCATGTACGAGCACGTATGTACAAGACTTAGTGATGGATGTCTCAGGCACGTTCAGAAATATACAGTACTGTGCAAAAGTTTCAGGCACCCTATACGTTTAGATTCTTATCCATCATGCAATACCATCAGAGAGGTGTCTGATTTTATTCATGACATGACAGTTTGTTCATGACATGACAATGACCCCAAACACACAGCTAGAGTCATAAAGAACTATTTTCAGCAACAAGAAGAATGATGAGTGATAATGATGATGAGAATGAGAATGATGACCCTAACCCTGCAACAGATGGTATGGTATGGACCCCACAGAGCCCTGATCTCAACATCATGGAGTCAATCTGGGATTACATGAAGAAGCACCTGAGATGGCCTAAATAATAAATCCACAGAAGAACATTCTTTCTCCAGGATGGTTATAACAACCTACCTGCAAGTTACCATGATAAACTGTGTTAAAGTGTACCGAGAAGAACTGCTGCTGTTTTAAAGGCAAAGCTGCTCACAGCAAATATTGATTTCATTTAGGTATCTGCTGTTTACTCAACTTTGTAAGAAGTTAATTGATAAATTAAAACAATTTATAGCAATATTTTGTAAGCATACTCACTTTACTTTTAGTGCCTAAAACTTTTGCACAGCACTGTATAAAAATACCTCATAAACAACGTTGCTTCTGTAACGTTGATTTGCTTCTTCTTCTGCCCCTGAAGTTAACGATCGGAAATACGGACAGTGCCGTTCTGCCATTGCAACCCACATTGTGGTCAGAGGTGGGATTACATCTTTAGTGTTAATGAAAACTTTCAAGAGACTTAAACTTAACTATTGAACTGTGCACTGTGAACGAAACTTGCCATGTACATTCAAGACTTAGTGCTGGATGTCTCAGGCATATTCAGAAATATATAAAAATACCTCATAAACATGACTTCGACATGACTTCAACAAGCACAAATACGGACAGCACCAGTCTGCCATTGCAACCCACATTGTGATCGGAGATGGGATTATATCCGTAGTGATAAGAACTACCAAAGAGAATGAACTGAAAAAAGTTAAGAGAGTTAAGCTCTATTTCCGTTCCTCACACGCGGGAACTTTGTATGTATGTCCAAGACATAGTGAAGGATGTCTCAGGCATGCTTTGAACGGGCACTACAGTTCATCCAATCAAATTCAGCTCAACTCAAAATTGTAGTCTCCAGATATTCTGTGTGTGAGGCATTTAGGTAACATCGATAAATTGTAGAGTCTACTGATGGCCTGCATGTGAGGCATTTAGGGAAAATCGGTAAATTGTAGTGTCTACCAATAGTCTGCATGAGAGGCGTTTAAGGGAGGGGCAAAACTCTCCCTAGGTATTGAGAAATCGGCCTGTTCCGAACAGGCACATTTTGAATGGGCACCGCACTAGTTTGGAGCAATTTGGGGTTCAGTGTCTTGCCCAAGGACACTTCAACACGAGGAGCTGAGGATCAAACCGCCAACCTTGCAATTAGTGGACAAACCTGCCCTACTTCCTGAGCCACAGTCACTTTGAAATGTCTTAATTTCAAACTCTTAGGCAGTTAAATTATAGACTTGTATGTAAACCCTGAAAGTAGTTGAATTAACAGTTGAAGAGTAAGAATTAAAAACTGTTCAAATGTCAGATGAAATAAGAGATGAAAGCATCTATGGAGACTATTACTCCTGGTATTAATCTGCACAGGTCTGCACTCTATTAAATTAAATTTTTGAATATTTAATTTCCCCTACCCTTAGAAGCCCAAAATCAACAGAAGCAGTTTTGAGTATGTCCACAAACATTTCTTTCTTATAGATTGTGTCTGATATGATCATGTTTAATTATTGAGAACCTTTTGTTTATTACTTCTTCACCATCTAACACAGTATGACAAGCTTTTGTTCTGTTGAGACACTAACCATCATCTTGATGATGATGCAGATAGTGCTGTCGATTAAGATGATATTATGTTTATGTCTCAGTCTTGAAGGAGCTGACAATGAAAGTTCTCAACAGTATGAGCAGCTTTATTTCACTGCCTGCCATCATCCAGCGAATACTGCAGGTGTGTATGTGTGTTTTTTAACTTACGATTTCTCAGTCTTCCCTACTTTAAAGAAGTGATTCTTTTAAGTATCAAATACTCACTGTCTCATCAAAACATAGCTAAATACACTAGTTCTGTGTTGTGCTCCCTCCTAGATGCTCTAACTATGACTGAGGTAATGCTTTTAACTATATTATAGACCAGTACTTGCCATTTAAAACACGCAAAAGAAATAGATGGCATCAGAATTAAATTATACCTCCAAAGTGGTCTGACAAGTTTTCATGGAATTTTTAATGCTTTTTTTTTAAAAAAAACAGTGAGAAAAGCTCCTGCACAATGTCTCATTTACTGCTGGAATATTTATTAGCTCACAACGTTTTGGTCAGTCTGACCTTCATCTGAGTTCTCAGTATAAGAAAGAAACTAGCATTACTAGTGCAAAGATGCAATACAGCACAGAAATGTACACAGTACTTTCCACTATGCAACACAAACTATAGTAGTGCTGTGAGTGCTAAGACTTTTATGTGCAAGACTGTTGGTAAAAGGAATTCCTAGCTCTGTTACTTTGGCAACTGAGGGCCCGAAGTTGTTGCCAAAGACATTAGCCTGAAGTTCACTAAACAAAGGGGTGCGGTAGGTGAATTAACAAGTTTTTTTTAATTTTTGAGAGGGCACAAGTTACACAACGCCTGTGCACTCTGCTCATTATGGATCGGGCTCTTTCCCTTTATGCACGAGCAGATCCGTTGCCTCTGCAGAGAAGCGCTCCTTCTTACTACTTGGCAAATGCGCCGTCATAATAGCAATCCGCCAAGGTGCAAGTGCACCTGGCTCTTAAAGAGAATGGGAGATGACAATGTGATTGGTTTATTGCATCTTACGCAGAAAACACACCCATGATTAATTAGGATACTTAAGGACAACCCCTTTGAACCATATGCCTGGCGCAGCAACCATTTTTCCGCCGTTAAAATAGCAAAAGTGGATTTGGACACACCCTCAATGCAATTGCGCCATGCGCTTCAGACAGTGCGCTTTAGATCTTTAAAATAGGGCCCTTAGAGTTAAAGGAGGCTAGCTTTCAATAAAAAAACAGCTGTTGTTGGCTTTTGACGGTTCCACTTAAATTTGGAATCACTGTAAATGTCAAGGTATTCATAATCCTCAACAGCCTCAATTTACTGACCAGCAATTGTTATGGTATGGATTAAGTTTTTTTCTGTACTGGCTAAGTAGCTACTGATGACCAATATCTGCAATCGGAAAACACAGGGCAAGTGTGATAATATTCAGTACCAGAAAGTTTGTCCAAACTTTTGACTCCAAGCAAGAAGCCAATGACAGTGTCAAGCCACATTTCAATTAAAATGAATCTCTGTCTCAGTCTCGCTCTCTTTGTGTGTGACACTGATTTTTGAGTGTAGTTACGCACACAGACACACACTGCATAAATTCTATGGTAGACCAATAAATCTTAAAGTGCTTTCAGTGCAACAAAGACATGATTTTGCTACCAACAATATATCAGCTGATCTGTGTCAGTAGTAGGAATACTAGATCAGTAACTAGTACCAACTAACATGAAGCATTAATCAGCCAACATCACATATACAGACAAGATCTTTAAGCGTACTGATTAAACAAATCCTTAAACAATCACAAACTAATCTCCCTACAGTATTTTACCATAGAAATTACCTAACTTTTTTTTATTAACTTCACCAGCTGTCTAAATCCCTGAATAACAGTAATGTCTAAATCGAAGTCCCCCAAATCTCTTCCATTCTTCACTAGTTGTAGTTGCTATTAAAATTCAGTCATAAAAGTTGTCTTACCAACAAGCTAGCATTAGAAAAATTAAATAAATATTCTCACTTTGCTCAGTTGAAACACCTGCTGAAACATTCATCTTCTAGCTGGCAGAAGTTGTCACTATTTTATGGATAAACAAACTCTCCCTAACCAATCACAGGTGCACTGTGATTGGTTAGTTTTAATGTCACTCCAGATTGCAGCTTTGTTTTGTTGTATTGGCAAGACCTTCTACAAATTTACAAAGGGACCACCAATCACAGAGCTCCCTGACATGTTTTTACTTAGTAGCAAGCATTAAAGACAAATGGTAAATGTGTTGGGAAGGTTAATTTTGACTTAGGTAAATAGCTTTGAGAATAGATATAAATATAAAATGAGGAAAGACAATTAGAACAACAGTCACAATTAGATTTTGATTTATCTTATTGTAACCCTATGTGAGAGTCTAGATTTGTGTACTTATGACATGTGATACTTGTGTCTGTCAGGACCCAGTCTATGGGAAAGGAAAGCTGGCAGAGATCCAGGGCCTCATTCTGGGCATGTTGGACACTTTCAACTATGAACAGGTAAAGCTGTGTGTGTGTGTGTGTGTGTGTGTGTGTGTGTGTGTGTGTGTGTGTGTGTGTGTGTGTGTGTGTGTGTGTGTGTGTGTGAGAGAGAGAGAGAGAGAGACTCTGGACAGGACGCACAGACAGACAGTCACTATGTATGCTTATAATATTACACTGATAAGAACATCAATTTTGCAACATGTTACTTTTTCGTTTGATCAATCACTGAACATTTAAATTATGCAGTTAAGTATAAGTGTATATGCCAAGTGTAAGGCTACAGTACAATCTAAATGTAGTGTGATGTGACATCACAGTGCAGTAGTGGCTTTACCCATGCAAAGCTATGTGGAAGCTGAGCACCCTCAACTGACATTATACTGTAACACATACGATGGTGCGGTGCAACCAAGTCAAAGGTGCAGCCTTCTTGTGATAGCATTAGGCACTTTTAAGTGCTACCACTGTGATATAATTAGATTTTGGGGGAATCTTTGCAGTGCTAGTCCACACCACAGGGTTGGCTGTGAGAGATTCTGGACAGTCACCATGTACACTTATAATATTACACTGATAAGAATATTATAAACTCACTGTTTAGCAGCTACAATAAAACATTTGTTACAGTGTTAAAAAATTAAAACTAAAACATAAAGCCAAGAAAAAGCTAATTTATTCAAACATCTGTTTGTTAATTTATTAATTTATTCAAACAGATGATAAACAAATTCAGTGCAGGAAGAGACCACCAACCTTCAATCTGAATTCAGAATCTCAATTTAATCTCTTCTCAAGACCTTTTTTTTTACTTTGTCTTTTGATTATTCATAAAGGTCATTGTGACTCAATAATTCTTCATATTCTACTTAATATTTCATATATTATTTATATGTTGTGCCTTATTGTGTCACAAACATAATTTCAATATGGTGGAGAGAAGTGTTGTTGGGGAACTCTGAAGATACAGATTGACATAACAACTGTTATGTCAGATTTTCAGATATTCTTTCACCTCTAACAAATAGAAGTGAGGTTAAAATTCTGTGAAATGGTCTTTTTCATTTAAAGAGCTGGACGTTGTGTTACTTCCTTGCTGATTTTCATGTTCTGTCAAAGCAGAAATATCAAACAACTCCATCTAAGCTAAGATTGGCTTGTATTGCCAATGTCTGTACACACAGCAGTAAAACAGGCCTATATATCAACTGTTGATTAGTAAAGAGAAACACTCTTGTTCATCTATAATTCAAAGTATTTTATTATATACTGTCGGTGAATAGAGTTGTAATTCACATGGTATAATGCTGTCTTTTGTGTTTTAGACTTTACTTGAAACAACCACCAATCTGTTGAACCATGACCTCCACTGGTCCCTGGCTCACCTGCGTGCTGCTGTGACAAGGGGACTCCACCCACGACAAGACTACTGTAATATTTGCCTACAGCAGTACAAAAGGAGGCAGGACTCAGCTGAGGAGATCATTGTGTTCAGGTAACACACAAAGGAGGTGCTGGGCAACTGTAAAGTGACAAATAGCTTTTCGGGGTGGCTGTGGCCCAGGAGGTAGAGCGGGTTGTCGACTAATCAGAAGATAGGTGGTTCATGGTTTAGAGAAAAGGGTATTTGTGAAAGAGTAGCATCATCCACAAATTGGCTGATGATGATTTTTCTGCTTATCTGCTCACATGGTTTTTATTACAACTGCTTTGCTTATGATAGTGGTCATCCCTCACATTGAATGATTGCCCATCTGTTGATCTGTTTTCTTCTTATGAAGAGGTGTATAATTCAGGGAACTTGCATACCAGTAAAATCAGCTCCAGTATCATTTCCCTCATTGGCAACCACTCACTGTCTGAAGGCCCCATAACACCCTTCTGGCTAGGCTGCCAGCATGCACAACAAACCCTCTGCAAATGATCCAAAATGCAGCAGCATGTCTGATCTTCAACTACTCAAAAACAGCAAGAGCACTAAATGAATAAATGTAATACAAATGACTAGAAAGACACCTTTCAGGTTTCTATTGGCTGAATAGCTTGCTAAACATTGTGCTGCAATTAAGAACAGAGATTAGATTGAACAACAGGGGATGTGCCATTCTTGAGTTCAAGTGAACGATGTCCCTTGTCATGTAGACTTCTTATTGTCTTACAAAAGAAATTCACCAAAGCCCTAAAATAATTGTTTTTTTAGGGCTTTGACAATAAAAAAAAATGCTTTCTATAACATCAAAAGCCATAAGCAAATATCATACTCTAACCTCTGTAAGGTGCCATGCCACACAGAATAAACTGAACAAGATACTAATTTCTGTGCCACTCCAAAGTGAGTACTGGCCTCTGCCTGGCCACTGAGGCAATGTTTTGGTGAATCTTTTCAGCAGGAGAAGGCAAATTATAGCATCAATAACAGTATAGTGGCTTTGAGAACCAGTTTTTTGCCCTCCCTGTCTTGCTTTCTCCACTGAGGGCCAAACCTTGTTTTGTGCCTCCCTTGTTTCCTGGCAGAGATCTATGAAAATCTTGATTTTCATTTACTCCAGTGGTGCAGAGGCAGCCTTCCGGATCTTGTCCCAGTGAATGCACAAACTTGTTGTTATATTGTATTTATTGGGACCATGTACAGTGTTAAACATAAATGTTACCATTTGATGTACTGCACCAGAGTTAGCTTATAGCTTATTTTCATCTGCAGGTCACGCTTAAAACATATAACAGCACAATAACAAACAGTACAAAGCAAAAAACACACAGGACACATAATACAAAGGTACACACAATAGCACATCACATACACTCACAATGTCAACTAGAAATTAATAATGTATGCTTGTCAAATTAAAAGCAAGATTATTTGTGTTCATGAGAAGACCATGAGATGAAATTTAGAGCCAGTAGTTACAGAGCTGAGTAGTTTTTAGCGGATTTTTGAATTTTGTTTTGAACATACTGATGGAACTGCAGCTCTTCATATCATCAGGTAGGGCATTCCACTGACTTGTGGCTTTCACAGAGAAAGCTGATTGCCCAAATGCAGTGCAACGAAATGGTATGGTACAATTTTGAATAAAGGATATTCTGGAGGATCTAATAGAACTTACTGAGCGAGTATACACAAAGTCATGTAGTGGGGGAGGGGCCAAACCATTTAAAATTTTAGAAACTACACACAAATTTGAGAATAATCTAAAATTCTCAAAGCTCAGTAAATTGTATTTCTCCAGTACCCTACAGTGGTGGAAATGCATTGGCTTTTTCTCCAGAGTTTTTAGAGTTTGTATAAGGACTCAAGAGGTCTTATTGCTGTTTCTCCAGCGTGCCCCCAACATGTGATGCAATAAGACAGTACATACAGTGGTATGAAAAAGTTTAGGCACCCCTCTGAGGCTGCATAATAATTTGCTCTGTCTTCACAGAAAATGATCACATTGGCATGCCATTCATTTTCCAATAAAATCTGAGTACTGGGGTATTTTCCAGACTAAGATTTTTAGTGTAGCAATATTAAGTTGTATGAAATTAAATTAGACGTGAAAAATAGGCTGTGCAAAAATTTGGGCACCCTTGTCATTGTGTTGATTTGAACACCTATAACTACTTAGAACTGATTAATTGGAACACAAAATTGGTTTGGTGAGATCATTAAGCCTTGAACTTCATAGCCAGGTGCATCAAATCATGAGAAAAGGTATTTAAGGTGGCCAATTGCAAGTTGTTCTTCTCTTTGACTCTCCTCTGAAGAGTGGCAACATGGGGGCCTCAAAACAACTCTCAAATGACCTGAAAACAAAGATTGTTCAACATTATGGTTTAGGGGAACGCTACAAAAAGCTATCTCAGAGATTTCATAGTCAGTTTCCACTGTGAGGAACATAGTGTGGAAATGGAGGACCACAGGCATGGTTCTTGTTAAGGCCAGAAGTGGCAGGCCAAGAAAAATATTGGAGAGGCAAAGGTGAAGGATGGTGAGAATGGTCAAAGACAACCCACAGACCACCTCCAAAGACCTACAACATCATCTTGCTGCAGATGGTGTCACTGTGCATCGTTCAACAATTCAGTGCACTTTGCACAGGGAGAAGCTGTATGGGAGAGTGATGCGGAAGAAGCCCTTTCTGCACACATGCCACAAACAGAGTCGCTGAAACAAAGATTGAGTTATTTGGTCATAACAAGGGGCGTTATGCATGGCGGCGAAAGAACACAGCATTCCAAGAAAACCACTTGCTACCCACAGTAAAATTTGGTGGAGGTTCCATCATGCTGTGGAGCTGTGTGGCCAGTGCCGGTACTGGGAATCTTGTTAAAGTTGAGGGTCGCATAGATTCCACTCAATATCAGCAGATTCTTGAGAATAATATTCAAGTGTCAGTCACAAAGTTGAAGTTACGCCGGGGCTGGATATTTCAACAAGACAATGACCCACAACACTGCTCAAAATCTACTTAGGCAATCATGCAGAGGAACAATACATTGTTCTGGAATGGCCATCGCAGTCCCCAGACCTTGAAATCATTGATCATTGAAAATCTGTGGGATGATTTGAAGTGTGCTGTCCATGCTCGGCAACCATCAAACCTAAGTGAACTGAAGATGTTTTGTAGGAGGAACGGTCCAAAATACCTTCATCCAGAATCCAGACACTCATTAGAGGCTATAGGAAGAGTCTAGAGTCTGTTATTTTTGCAAAAGGAGGCTTGACTAAATATTGATGTGATTTTTATTTATAAATGAAAATAATGGAAATTGTCAGGGGTGCCTAAACTTTTTCATACCACTGTATGTGAAAGAATCACAGCCTGCATAAATATCTTGGCTGCGTCCAAAGAGAGACAGTTTCTAATATGTCTAAAACTTGCTAAGATTGCTAACATGTTTCTTAAAGTTCAAATCCAGTGTCACACCAAGATATTTAATATCAGTGACTATGTCAATTCATTCATCTTTGATGAGAATATCAGTGTTAGGAGGTTGCCAATGTGTAATCCTTTCCAATGCAATCGTTAGCTTAGCAGCAGCTAACTCAGCTGTTTTTGCATGTGTGTACACAACAGTGTCATCTGCATACATTTACAGTTCTACATCACGACACTGTTGAGGGAGATCATTAATATATAGGCTAAATAATAGGGGACCTAACACTGACCCTTGTGGAACACCCATTGTGCACTTCATGTTACTGGACAGTGTGTCACAAACTTTAACACATTGTATCCTATTACATAAATATGAAGACATCCATGCCAGTGCTCTAGATGAGAAGTTAAATTTAGAGAGTTTCAATATTAAAACATCATGATTGACTGTGTAGAATGCTTTACGCAGACCTAAAAATACAGCAACTACTCCTCCTTTATCAAGTCTTGATTTATTTGCTCTATAAAGTGCAAGGTAGCAGTTTCAGTGGAATGATTTGCTCTAAAGCCAGATTGCTTACAATTGCTGGTATTAAGAAATGTTGTCAGTTGTTCAGTGACAACTTTCTCAGCAACCTTTGCCTCCCTCCTCGTCTTCCATCAAGTCTGTCTCTTCTAAAACATTGGTATCTGGGCACTGTGAACACACTCGTAGGAGGTGTTTGTTTCAACCATGTTTCAGTCTGACAGAGACAGTCCAGATTTGAGTCAGACAGAAGATGAGTTAGCTGATTGCTCTTTGCAGTAATGCTTCTGATGTTAAAATGTCCACCAAATAGCCCCCTTGGTTTCAGCTTCGGGTAACATAAGACTTTTGGAAGGTTTTGAATAATCTCTGCCTGCTCACTGCAGGATTTCGACACACAGTGGTGTTAGTAAGCAGGTTTTGTGAGAGACACTGGAGCCATCAAGGTCCCTCTGAATGGGCGGGCTTTGTTGTTGCTACTTTATAACAAGTTCATCCTGCTGTGAATGGGTCCACACCATTACCACACTGGTACACCTGTGGTGCACCAAGTAGGCAGAGTCTGCACACCATGGGACAGTTATCGTAGCCGGCAGATACGCCAGATCCACTGCCAAATTTCAGCGTTGAGAGCAACATTTACGTCACCATGACTACATGGCCAATACAAACACAGACAAGACAAGGGGGATTGATAAGACAGAGAACTGATGAATGTCATTCAGGCTTACACAAAATCATATTGTGAACATTACCGTCCATGCTGGCAATTATTTGTCAGCTAGGAAAGCTTTTGGTTTCTGTTGTTTGTTTCCTTCATTAGGTTACCAAATGTGGATTCTTGTGTAGTTATTCTCGCTTGGGAGTCGTTCATTGACCTTTCGATGGCCTGAATTGTCTGGTCATGGCTGGCAATAGTGGCGTGGTTAGATGAAATTTGTGCTGTTTGCAATTATTTGGTTTCCAGTAATCCACTCCTCCATGCCGGCGTGTAATTTCTGTATCTCTGGCTTGTTGCCATCCCCATGTGCAGGGTCATTGCTAAATAGGAGATTAGATGCTAGGCTGCCATTTTTCTGCCCTTGTTCTAATTTTTGGCTTTTTTACCTTTTGGTTGTGGTTGTTTTTCCTATATTGAGCTGTATACAATGCACACAAGAACATGTCAGAAGTCAGTTTTCGAAGCGGGCTTTCCAGGTTCAGAGCAGGTGAATAGTATAACAGATGTTAAATAAATGTTGAATGGCGACAGAGCTCTTCCAACTTGCTGCCTACTCTGTCTTTCGCCAAACTGGAAGCCAGATACAGATACTATTTCTGTTGCAATTTAGTAGTATATAAACACAATTTCACCATCTGAAGGCTTTTGGTCCCGTGTGTCATACAATATTTTGTGCTACCTATTGCTCATTAACGTTTGTGACTGTTGTCCCATTTTGGTGCTTTAATGTCTTTACTCAATGTTATTGCCATTTTCTGAAATATTTTTGAACATTTTTCATATTATGTCTTTTATGTCCTCACCTCTCAAGGGACAACACTGAAAAAATGTGCCTCTGACAGATTTTGGCACAATTTATCTCTTTCCAAATACATTTTATGAAAACGCATGCTTTTGCAGGTATTAAAATGTGTATGTGTGTGTCTTGTCAGCTGTGGCCACCCATACCACTTCCAGTGTCTGCAGCAGAAGGACTATGGATGGGGCATTGCATCAGAGCTGCAGCAGCGGTGGAGCTGCTACAAGTGTTCTTCTAGCCAGGGAGGAAGAGGCGGGCCCTCCACCAAACCAAAAAGAGGCTGCAGCACATCCCTGGCACAGGTATATGTGTTTGTGCATTCAAAGAAAGAAAGATCCAGATAGACAGAGACCCTCAAGACAGTGCAAGAGACTGATGTATAGACAATCAAACAAACAGACAAACAAAAAAAACATCAAATCACAACAACAGTTCCCTGTATTGACACAATAATTGTCAGTAGGATCAATATGTTGTGTTGTTTTTTCCTTTTTATTGGTGAAATGTGGCACAATGTGGCGGTTACTTAGACAAGATGAAAACACTGCATACAGACATCAAGAAAAAAACAATTTAAGTGATTTCTCTTATTTTATTTAATTAATATCTTATCTCACAGAACCACAACAGCTTAACAAGGCAACATACAACCGATGATTTCTTATCAGTCATTATGAATCTACCATATCTACTACTTCCCAAATAAATGAAACCCAGCCAACCTAAGGCTTATATCATAAATAGAAAATAAGATGGCTAATAAGTTCATAATCTAAAAAGAAAAGGGACTGATATACAGACAAACAGACAAACAAACAAAACCATCAAAACACAACAACCATTCCCTACCTGGCCCCAGGCCCAGACCATTGAGTTTAATTCATGCATTGTTCTTCCTGAGATTAATTAATGAATTAACTAATCAATAACTAATCAATAATTTTAATATTTATTCCATTTCTGACATAATATTTAGTAATGTCTTGGTTATCTGCTTGGCAGCGTATTAAGTAACTTCCCACTTTACCCCACTTTGCATTTAACACATCTAGCTCACCACTGATACTATGAGCAATTTCTTCAAATTTGATTGTTGAAGGTGCTTCAGGGATTCAGTCTTTCATGCTAGGGACACATTCCTCTGTCCAATATTTTAATATCACTTTTTTATCAACAGGGAAACAAAGAGACTACAAAAAGTACTGACAAAGAGTCAGTACTACATCTTTTTCATCCATATTCATATCATTGTTTGTCTCCCCCAGCATGCACAATTTAGGAGAGAAAGTAGTTCAAATATTCAAATGTTACATAATTTGCAGGAACCACTCTTCCCGGAAGCTTCTTAGAAATACACTCAGTACACTCCCACAGCATATGCATCAAGGCACCTTTGTGAGTTTTGCATTTCATACACTTATCAGTTGAGAGCCATTTTATTAAATTTATAAAAATAGAGTCATTTCAGTGGTAGAAGAAGTATTCAGACCCTTTACTTAAGTAAAAGTACCAATACAACAATGTAAAAATACTCCATTACAAGTAAAAGTCCTGCATGAAAAATCTTGCTAAAAGCTAAAATATGCAACTATTTCGCATTAAAATGTCTAAAAACAACTAGATCTGTGTTATATATTTTGTTGAGTTGCGTACTTAAATTATCCCAAATGTTTCCAACAATTTTCAAACCCAGAGAAATCTGTAATTTTAATCAAGATAATGGTCCGTTTTATTTGGTCGCCTGTCAATGCCATCATACCCCCTCTACCAAAGAGTATATGCTCACAAGATGCATGCAAAAGCATTGTGGTTGTCCACTACAGTTGCATCCACCAAAGAGTATACACCTGCAAGATAATACATCAGTGTTGTGGCTGTTTGCCACAATGGTGTTTACCAAAGAGTATACGCATACAAGATAATACGTCTGCGTTGTGGTTGTTCGACAGGAACTTATACATTGACTATATTGACATTCAGTTTTTAGCCACAGTTTTATGATAAACTTTTTAGATCTTGATAGGAATGTCCTTTAACCAGATGACGGATTTTAGTCATCAGATGTCTGGATCTTAATTTATCAGAGAAACAAGCTGAAAAAACGTCAGCAGCAGCCAGACTAGCAGCCCCTCCTGGAAGTCCGGTGCTTGCTGAACATCATCAGAGAAATATTGATTTTTTTAATGTGAAATAGCTTTATTCAGTATTTTTACAGTTTTTAATCCCAGTGTATGTTTGTTTTTGGAGAGGAGGAGACCTATGCGAATAATTCAGATCCTGTAGAAACCTGCTGAATGTCTGGATCTGAAGTTATCAGAGAAACAAGCTGAGTAAATGTTACTACACCCTGTTTTTTGTAAGACGACAAAAGCCAAAAAGGTTGGAGACCACTGGTTTAATCTTTAACAATATGTTGTATTTTAAAAGCTTTTTATATTATCCATTGTGTCAAATCTTCATCCGAAAAGTAACTAAAGCTGTCAAATAAATGTAGTGGAGCAGAAAGTACAATATTTCCCTCTGAAATGTAGTGGAGTGGAAGTATAAAGTAGCATTGAATGGAAATACTCAAGTAAAGTACAAGTACTGGAGTAAATGTACTCAGTTACTTTCCACCACTGATCTGTTTAAAACATTAAATTGGATTTGTTACTAGTGGACCTAAAATGCTTTCTGGCATTTTTCCAGATGACAGTCCAATTCAGATCCCCGTCACTAAGAAGATCATAGATCATTGATCCAGTGTTCTGCACATCTTTTAAGTAGACTATTGCTTGTAGAGTTAAATACATTTTTAGAGTTTTATATTACTAATTTGGTGATCAGGCAGTAAAGTTTCTCAGTGTTGTGAAGGTTGTCTTTTAAGCTCCTTCACTTCAGGAGCATTTGTTACAGATGTTTTTATTTGTGCGTATTTTAGAAAATCCTTGATGGAGACTGCATACACTAATTAGACTATGAAATGGCAACAATGTATGAGCCACATATTCCTCCGTTCTCTATTTCTCTGTTTAACGTCGTCAGGTTAGACTCATTGTTGCTCACTTTGGAGCTAACCCCCAAGCTGCAGCATTTATTAACTTACATCCTGTAGTCTATACTGTAAAAAAGACGAGAGAGAGCAGCAGTGGTCAAGCGAGCTAGAGAGTGAATGAAGAGACACTGGAAGCGAGAATGCCAGTGTATCAGATCAAAAAACCTTGTTTTGTGATTGTTTCCCAGCGGTTACGTTCCAGAGGACAAATAAACACGCCCACAACCCTACACATCTCGACCCGACCATGTGGCTGAACGCTGCACCGCCTGATTTGGTCTGAATATGGCCTTACTACTAACCTTTTCCTCACTGGCTTACGTACTGCCCTATTCCTCAAAAGGAGTTACGCTACCTGCAGTTTCCCAGGCGGGGGTTCTCGTGGTTATAATTACAGGAGAAACACTGCTGCCTGTACTATTATAGGGGAAACACTGCAGTGTCATAATTTTGATTACATTGATCCTGCCCCACAGGGACATGGTAATATCTATCCATTTTGTCAAGCACTCCAATACCTGCTGCGCAAAGAATCATTTTGTGCCAGTTTGATTTTGTTACTATTGCAATACTGCTTTCAACCTAAGCACAGAGAATGTCTAACAGAAGCTAACAAATCTGATGTAGCCTTCTCCTCTCTCTGTTTCAGACTCGTGTTACGTCAGTGCATCATGACGCAGGAGTTGAGGCTCACAGGAAAAAGGTAAGAATCTTTGGCTCTGCTGGAGATTATTATCCTCAAAATATTTTTGCTGAAATATTTTTTTCTCTCAGCATTTCACTCAAAGCATAATTCCAGTTTATTTATTTATTTCCAGGAAGTGATCATTTTTAAATAATGGAAAAACCCATGAAAAGTCCCTTGAAAATATGACCCAAATTGAGCTTTATTTGACTTATTTGCAGAGATGTAGCATGCCAAGCCACAGTGCATAAAGTTTGATATCAACGTCCTAGTCTGGTTATCTTGGGTCAGATATGACTTTTATCAAGAACCAAATGTGAGCCTTATCAAACTGATATTCACCACAGAGCTACTGTATTGTATTTCTGATTTTTTCCACCCCCTACGAAAGACCAAATATGACATTCAGGCTCAAGGAGACCCTGTTGCCATTACATTCTGCTTCTTGGATACAGCTGTTCTCATACTGTACTCTGTACGCAGTGTAACAAATTACAGTTTAATATTTATAATCTGACTACATTTCCTCTGGTCCAGGTATTTGTTGAGGCATCATTGGACCTTACGCAGGAACAGTCCTGGGATCAGCTACGCTGTTTATACCGAGGACCATCCAGGGTATGGACACTGTGTCTGTCTGTGGCAGCTGAAAAACTTCACTAAATGTAATGCCTTGTTCTTTGATAAGAGGGTGAAGTGTTTCACTATGGGAATGGCCTTTGTGTGACCAACTATGGATACCGTGATGACAGTCAGTCACAGACAGGTCGAACTGTGTTTGATCGGTGCCAAAACAGCACTAGACACATCTTAAACAGCATTATGCATGCCTATAGCATTATGCCAAACCTACCACCAGTTATAATGTTGATATTGGCCCGGAAAATGCAAAACAACCTACAGTATTTTTCCTCATGGACTATAATTACATTACATAACATTACTTACACCAAGAACCAGAGTTATAACCTAGATTGTAGTTTTTGTCTAATAACAAGGAATCAGGTCTGGAAACTATAAAATCACACAAGACTATCCTTTGCTATATCTAGGGCAAAGATTTTCTTTGTAGTCAACCAAAGAAAATCTTGGTCAACTGAAATCGAACATAATCTTCCACTAATTGATTAGTCGTGGGGGATCAAAAATTGTTGGATGTTTTGGGGCAGAGTGAACTCAGCAGCCACACAGTTCTCTGTTCTCTATTTCTCAGTTTAGCATCTTCAGGTTAGGCTAACCCATTGTTGCTTTGGACTTTGGAGCTAACTCCCTTTACTTTTCCAGCACTTAGGGGTCTTGACAAGCTGCAGCATTTATTAACTGACACACTGTAGCCTGTACTGTACATTTACTGCAAGACTGACAACTTACTGGTAACCTTTTCCTCTGCTCCGCTCGTGTTCATCGTCACTTTTCTGCTACTCACTTTTTCCCACCTGCTACACAAACATATTATGCAATGCCATATTCCTAAACGGAGCTACGCTACCAATAGTTTCCCAGGCAACGACAGAGATTAACTCATGTATGGGAACATACATTTTTGACATTAAAAAAAATTTTTTTGGCCTGGCGGGGGTCCTTGTTGTTATAATTACAGGAGAAACACTGCTTCAGTAAACGTTCAGTACATTAAGTAAACGCTCAGTAAAAGTTGAGTAAAGTTAGACCTAGCTGTCTCCATTAGATTGGGCAAGTTCAAAGTTGTGAAAACAAGGGGGGTGTTTTGAATACACCCTTGTTTTCACAGGTCATTTGTTAGTCTGTCCCTGCCGCCACAGGAAATAATGGATTAATCCTGGAAGGCTATTCATATAGTACTTTTCTCCTTATGAAAGTAACACAGCGATTATTCAACCATTGAGAATTTGGTCAGACAAGAGCATATCGATCAACTAATCGACCCGTCGACCAGGAGACTACAGCCCTAGCTATATCCTACCATAGTTCGATTCCTAGCTCCTCCAGTCAAAGTGTCAAAGTGTCCTTGGGCAAGACACTGAACCCCAAATTGCTCCTGATGGCTGTGCCATCAGTGTGTGAATGATTAGATTCCCTCTGATGGGCAGGTTGGGACCTTCATGGTAGCCCCGGCAATCAGCGTATGAATGTGTGTGAATGTGACTCGTGTAAAAAGCTCTTTGAGTGGTTGGAAGACTAGAAACTAGTCTGGAAACTAGAAGACTAGAAAATACAAGCACAGTCCATTTAGTCCATTTACCGTAGTATCCCATATTTATCTTTTTATCTTTTGTCTACCTTCCTGTCACTCTGGAGCACTTACCCTGGTACTTTTTGTTATTATTTAAATGTCTCTGTGTGTGTATGTTTGAGAGAGAGACGGAGGTGATGTATCACTTTTTCTAATTGTTTCCTACTATGGCTCTCTTTCCTCCAGTTGTCCATCCTTTCAGAGCTCTCCCACTGCCATGGAAATGAGAAGACAGGACTTCTAATCTCAGCTCAACCAGGCACAGAGAGTTTCCAACTTAAACTCTCTCCTCCACCTTTGTTGGAAGAGTAGGATGATTTTTTTCCTCCATTTGTCCAGGCTGGAGTTGTGGGGTTGGTTAAAGACTGGACATTCTGTTTTTTATGATTTCCTGCATTCCCCTAACAATTCTACTATTAGTGTGAATTGTAGTTTTCCACTGCTTTTATGTTGTGAGGCATTTGATGTTTTATTACTTTTGTCAGATGTTGAAAACAAAATGTTTAATTTTGAGTTATGTTGATAATTATGAATGTAGCTTTAATTTTATCCAGTGTTATCTGACTAAATCATATTGTTTTTGGTTACATGTTGGTGGGACTGCAATGTCAAAAGGTGGATCCTAACATAAATGGAAAGAATGTTAAAACATTTAGGAGAGGGAAATGTGAAAGTGAGACAAGACCTGGAAGTGATACTAAATGTTTGTTTACAAGCAGGAAAAAAACATGATACTTCTGTCTCCTCTTATTTTAGCACATAAATGTGAAATTGTGATCATAACTTCTTCAATGAAAAAAAAATATAGTTTGATATCACGATGTGCTTGTCAGCTTTTAATTGACAGTAATAAATTACCTTTGTTGACTGAATTCAATATCTCAAGAGTTGATGTGTGAGAAGTCACCATGTTGGAACTGTATTAATAAAGTTTTTGATTTGACTGTGATTGATTTGATTGATGTGTGGTAACACATTGCAAAACAGAAAAGAATTTGATAAATTATCTTGTTTGGGCTTTTTTTTTTTTTTCAAACAAATCATTAGGAGAAAAGTCAACTTTGAAGTAAATTAATCTACATACTACATTACTAACTGTACAGAAAATATTAGGAATGGAGGGGATGTTAAAAAAGGGGGAAGGTTATGTATTTTTTGTTATTGCTAAAGGGAGAGTAGTGTGACCTTTTTTGGGAGAGCTGTCTTCATTTTTATCTCTATTTTAGTCTTCCCTTGTGGGATTAATGAAGTAACAAAAATTATCAATTTGTTGCAAATTATGGCCTTAGTTTGTCTGTGAGTCATAAGGGTCCACTTTGCCATTGGCAATGAAAAACAACTTCATGTCTCATGACTTTTCATCAGGTATCATATTTTAGAACACAGTTGTTTGTGCTAGTGATTCAACCAGAGAGTTTCATGTCTACCCAAGACTTGAAGTCAGTCACCGAACACTGCTTATGCAGGCCTATCCCCTTGAAATTATGTTTATATACAACTAAATTGCAACAGCAAATACATTTTGCTAGAATAGAAATGCTGGCTGAAATATGTTTTCTCTCATAATAATGGCAAAATACTGTTAATTAAATGTTGTTAAAAATGTTGATGCTGAACGTATGGGTGAAATGTTCAGAGACACTGTAGTTCTATTTTTCTGACCAAAATATGTTTATTGCAGATCTTGCAGTACATTATCCTCTAACAGTAGTTGCACTGGCAGCACTTGGTTAAAGTTAAGTAAAGTTGGTATTGGTTTAATAAAGAAAAGAAGGTCTGCTGTTACTTAAAGCACAACATGTTCACATTTAAGCAAAACCACGATCGTTCACTAACCTTAATCAAATTGCTTTTGTTGCCTAAACCACATGCAGGACTCAGGATGTAAACCCAGGTCTCTGGTGCCAGAGTCCTCCATCTTGTTTGCTCGCCATCCACCCCGATCTCCTCCCTCTGCTCTGAGTTCAGAATGTAGTGATTAATTGATTTGAAAAAACGTTGCCTGTGAAAATAATCAGCTATTACATTTGTCAGTGCAATTTAGCGGTAAATTCTAGGAGACAGGGTTGGTCTATGAGAAAATTAATGGTACTTTGATTTCCAGAATCCTGGACAGCTCGACTGAAACACTTTCCTCCTCCTGTCTCTTTACTAATTCACCATTATAGAGGCCACTAACCCAATGGGTCCAGCCTCAGGAGGGCTAGACCCAGAACCAAGGCCATTACTGCTTGGTGCACCAGAATGCACTTGAAAACTTAACTTGGACAAAATACAACAACCACTTCTAGCTCACCAACAACTGCAACAGTATCTGTGGGTACAACAACCAGGAGCTCCAAGCATGTAATTACTGCGCTAACAACATCATCTCCAACAACAACAACCAAAGGTAGGACCACTACACTAAAACAACTGCTCCAACAACGACAACAGCCTCTAGCACTACATCAACACCTCCCACAACTACCACTGTAGGAGGTGTTATTGGCAGTTGTTATTGGCAGTGAGGCCAACCCCACTGCCAATAACCACAACAACAGCAATAACAACCACTGCTGGTGCACCTACTACAACAGTATACAGCTACAGCTAAAAGAACAGGAGCTGCAACGATTACAGCAGCTATATATATATGCAACAAGCTATATGTAACATAAGACATGAAAGGCAACAGGCTATACATAACATAAAATATAAAAGGCAACAGGCTACATTTAATACAAAACATGAAATGCAACAGACTATGAATGACATAAATATATATAACATGAAACATAAACATAAAAGGGAACAGTAAGTAACATAAGTACAGCAAAGTAACATCTTCCCCTCCAAAAGAAACTTCCACTGTTTCTTCTGTATAAACAGTGTTCTGGGAACTTCGCCTTAGCAAAACACCTTTCAACTTTAATGGTGGAAAAATTGCTGGTTACAGATCTAGCCCTAGGATACACAGAAAAATACCCTTTTCTTTTAATTCTGCCCGTTTTCCACTTCTTCCTTAAAAACAGTATTTTGGAAGCATCACACCAGAAAAGCCTTTCCACTTTTGCCTAATGGAAACAATAAAGCATGGACAGATGTTAAGAGAAGAGGTTTTTATCTATTAATACTGAAACTGTTTTTAGAGAAGAAACAGACAAAAACCTTCTATCCTTTTTCCACTGTTTATGCCAAAACTCTTTATATAATCAGTGTTTTTGTATGATTTCGGGCTCGATCTGATGAGAAATCACGAATTTCTCCACCATGACAGTGGAAGCGTTGTTTCCTGTGAGATGCCTTCAAAAAAGTGTTTTTAAGAGAGAAGAAGTGGGAAACGGGCAGAATTGAAAGTAAAAGGTATTTTTCTGTGTATTCTGAAACTCCTCATATAATCAATGTTTTTCTATGATTCTGGACTAGATCTGATGAGAAACCACTAATTTCTCCACCATGACAGTGGAAGCGCTTTTTCTGGTGGAATGCTTCCAAAACACTCTTTTTAATGGAGAAAAAGTGGGACACGGGCAGAAGTGAAAGAAAAAGGTATTTTTCTGTATACCCTGACACTCCTCATAGAATCAGTGTCTTTCTATGATTCTGGACTGCAACTGATGAGAAACCACTCACCATTGTGGAAGTGCTTTCTCTGGTGGGATGATTCCAAAACACTCTTTTTAAGAGAGAAAAAGAGGGAAATAGGCAGAAATGAAAAGAAAGGCATTTTCTGTATATCCTGAAACTTAGTTCAGTTCAGTTCAGTTCAGTTCAATCCAGTTTCACAAACATAAAAAAAGACAACTCAAAACTCCGCCCCGGGATTCGCTGATCCCCACAAAACAAAACAAACCACAGACACACACTCACTCACTCTCTCTCTCTCACTCGCTCACACACACACTCTCTCTCTCACTTACTCACACACTCTCACTCACACACTCACTCTCTCTCTCTCTCTCACTCACTCACACACTCACTCTCTCTCACTCTCTCTCACTCACTCACTCTCTCTCTCTCTCACTCACTCACACACCCTCACTCTCTCTCTCATTCACTCTCTCTCTCTCTCTCACTCACTCACACAGACACTCTCTCTCACTTACTCACACACTCTCACTCACACACTCACTCTCTCTCTCTCACTCAGTCACACACTCACTCTCTCTCTCTCACTCACTCACACACTCTCTCTCTCTCTCACTCAGTGACACACTCTCTCTCTCACTCACTCACTCACACACTCACTCTCTCTCTCTCACTCACTCACACACACACACACACACTCTCTCTCTCACCCTCTCACACACACACTCTCTCTCTCACTCACTCACACACTCACTCAATTCAATTTCAGTTCAATTGGCTTTATTGGCATGGCTGCATACAATACAACATTGCTAAAGCATTTTACACAATTATACAATCATAACAGACAAATAAATAAATAAACAATATATATGCATATAAAAAATACAAGAGAGCATGGAGAAGAGTAACATAAAATATAAACTTCCAACAAATTAATTATTTATTAATTAACTAATTAACATTAATTATTAGCCGTGTGGGTCAGGGGTCTAACAGAGCTGTGGAACTCATGGCAGGCTGCTACATATCTTGCTGCCAGTCTACAGCAGTCCTCCCTCTCTCCCAGCAGGACTGGAAGTCTCTCCAAGTCACTTAGACAGAGGAATTCTGGGAATATTTTATTATTTTTTCAAAATATTGGTCTTTAATATTTTGGTATTGGTTGCAATGAATTAAGAAGTGCAGCTCTGTCTCTACTGTTCCCTGGTCACAATAAGAACACAACCTCTTCTCTCTGGGCAGCCAGGTCTGTCTGTGCTCCACTGCCAGGTTGTGTTCACTCAGTCTGTGCTTAGTCAGTGTTCTTCTCAGTTTTCTGTCAGACATTGTGGTCAGGTAGGTTGCCACAGTGTACTCCCTGTTTAGGGTTACATTCCATTTTGTTCTGGGATTTTGTTAGTTCTGTCCAATAATTTCTGTATTTTTCTTTTTCTTTCATCATAATTTGGTTTGGTCTAATTTTCTGGGTGCATGAAGCTGAGGTGGTCCTGTTGTAAAATCTGAGTGGCTGATGATTCATTCAGCCTCAGGACCAGTAGGCAGAGGGGACTACTTCCTGGGTTCAACTCTTGGCAGCGTAGGGCTTTGTATGAAAAGGAGAGTGGGTCACTTGTTTTAATATGATTCCAGAAATTTAGGGCTCGTTTTTGAATGTTTAATAGTAGAGGATTGAGCTCAGCAGGCAGAGTTGGGAACTTTTCTTTGCACCTGGAGGATACTTTTTCAGAACTCTGTATGTAGGATTTCAACTGGATGTTTGTCCCATTTTGTCCAGTCTTGTTGAATTTGTGTACCCCACACCTCACTGCCATATAATGCAATGGGTTCAATGATTGATTTGAATATTTTGAGCCAAGTTCTAATCGGTAGTTCAGTGTTTATTGATCTCTTGATG
Organism: Thunnus albacares; assembly: GCF_914725855.1. Taxonomy (NCBI): domain Eukaryota; kingdom Metazoa; phylum Chordata; class Actinopteri; order Scombriformes; family Scombridae; genus Thunnus; species Thunnus albacares. The sequence goes on along the minus strand of NC_058119.1, from coordinate 2,406 downwards.
GCATAGAAAGTCCTTTTTGCTTTGTCTTTTAGTTCATTCACAGCCAAGCTAAAATTTCCTGTGTTCCTGTGAAATTTTTAGTCCTAAATATGTGTAATGATTTGTTTGTTCGACAGGGTTGTTTCCAATTATGAAGCTGGTGTTTCTCTGTAGTCTGTATCTTTTCTGAAAAATGAGCACTTTGGTTTTGGGCTGGTTGACTGTCAGGGCCCAGGTTTGACAGTATTTTTATAATAAGTGTTCCTTCTTTGGAGGGGGACAGCAGGAATTACAAGACAGTGTCTTGTAATTCCAGTCCAAGTGCAGGGGAATTTTCTATTTGTTTTGCCAGTTCATTGATGTAGCTGAGGCTACAGCCTTGTCTTACTCCACGTTTCTGGAAGAAAAATTCTGTTTTCTTTGTTCCAATCTTAATTGAGCATTTTGCGTAAGTATACATTGATTTGATCAGATCGTATACTTTTCCCCCGATACCACTTTCAATCAATTTAAAGAAAAGGCCGTTGTGCCAGATTGAATCAAAAGCTTTTTGAAAATCCACAAAGCAAGCATAAATTTTTGCATCATTTTTGTGCATGTAATAATCAATTAGAGTGTTCAATGTAAAAATATGGTCTGTGGTTCTAAATTTAGGTAGGAATCCAATTTGGCTTTTGCTTAATAAATTATGTTCTGTAATGAAGTTTATGATTCGTAAATTTAGTATACTACATAAGACTTTTCCCAGACATGAATTTATGCAGATTCCATGGTAATTTTGGGGGTCTGTCTTGTCCCCACTTTTAAATATGGGGCTTATTAGTCATTCACTCCATATCTCAGGAAAATAGCCAACTAATTGGTTTTGGTTGATTGTTTCTAATTGGTTCAATTTTCCTTGTATTTGGTCTTGTTGGGGTGTATTGCATGTTTCTTGCTATAAGTCTTTGAAGTGCTTTATTTATGTCTCCATCTTGAATGGCTAGATTATTATTATTATTATTATTTTTGTCTAAGGTCTTCCAGTGGTCCCAGAAACTGTTTGAGTTTATTGATTCTTCTATTAAATTGACCTGGTTTTTGAGGTGTTGCTCTCTTAGTTCTCAGTGTCTGTTAATATTGTTTGAGTGTGTCACCATAGTGAATACGTAGGTCCTGATTTTCTGGAGCTCTGTGCTTCTGGTTGGTTAATTGTCTTAGTTTTTTCTTCATGTTTTTGCATTCTGAGTCAAACCATTTTCCTTGTTTTCTCTTTTTTGGGTTTAGAAGGATAAGTTGAAGAGTTACTTGAAGAGTTTACCAACTTTTATGTAAACAGTGTCACGGCTCTTGTCAATCAGATGTAATTGTCTTTTTAATCACAATATCTTTCATCATGTTGTGCCACATGATGAAAGATATTGTGATAATGTGCTCTGTGGCCACTTTTACTCCTTCTTTACTGTGTGGATATATACGGGCCAGGAAAGAATTTAAAAGCTCTTGGATTCCATGGCTGCTCATTGCCTCTTAATATTCAGGTAACCTGTTTTGCTTTCACATGTAGTGAGCGGTTATATGATATAGTTTACTGGGGTTGGGGCATGGTTGGTTAGAGTGTGTTCTTTGTTGGTTAGAGAAAGGGTCCAAATCTGTTACTGCATAATCTACTGTGCCACTGCCAAGAGAAGAGCTGCAGGTGTAACAGCCAAAGGAGTCCCCTCTTAACCAACCATTGACTATGTACAGATTGAGGGCCCGGCACAGCTGCAGTAGTTCTTTCCCATTTTTGTTTGTCATTTTATCATAAATATTCCCTGGTGGAAGAGTTAGACAGGTGTTAGTTTTGTTATTCATGTATTTTTCTCCCTTTGTGCTAGTCGTGTTTGATTCTTGTGCTTTGCATGCGTTCATATCGCCTACAATTAAGACATTTCCCTGAGTTTGGAAATGGCTGATGTCTCTTTCTAGAGAAGTAAAGATTTGATCCTTAAAGTAGGGAGATTCAGCTGGAGGGATATATATCGCACATAAAAAGATGTCATGGGTATTGGAGGTCAGGTCCTTTTTTAATTTAAGCCATATATAATTTTCACAAGTTCAATGGAATTTGTATATTCAGCTTTAAACCAGATCAGTATACCACCTGAGCTCTTTCCTTGTGTTACTCCAGGAAGTTTTCTTGATTTGACTGTCAGCTCCCCGTAGCCTGGAGGACAGCCGGTGGGCTATCTCTCTCTCTCACTCACTCACACACTCACTCTCTCTCTCACTCAATTCAATTCAATTCAGTATGCTTTATTGGCATGACGTTGTGGATCAAACATGTTGCCAAAGCAAAAATTTACATATAAACAACAGAATATATTTATATTCTGTTGTTTATATATAAATTATATTTTATATTTATAAAATATAATATAAATAATAAAATGAAACAAAAGAAAA